>NC_134356.1:218934721-219194721 GCF_048569485.1 Anomaloglossus baeobatrachus | reverse complement strand
TCCAGATGAGGTCTGACCAAAGAGGAGTAAAGGGGGATAATGACTTCATGTGATCTAGACTGTATGCTTCTGTTAATACATCCTAGAATGGTGTGTGCCTTTTTTGCTGCTGCGTCACACTGTTGACTCATGTTCAGTCTGTGATCTATTAGTATACCTAAGTCTTTTTCACACATGCTTTTGGATAGCTCTATTCCTCCCATGTTGCGCACTGTGGACAAAGGAACATCAGGATCTCTGGAGATGGACTTATAACCTTGACTATTGATTTTTTCCAAGAATTATATTTTTTGTTTCTCAAGTAGTCACAGTTCTCTTCCCTTTCTGTTTTTCATGTTTAGTGTGGCACACACAGACATTCAGTCAACTTCATCCCTTTTTATCTGGTTTCAGGTGTGATTTTCATATTGCCCACACCTGTTACTTGCCATAAGTGAGTTTGAACAAGCATCATATACTTGAAGCAAAGTTGTTTACCCACAATTTCTTTATCGTTCCTATGGGAGACCCAGACCATGGGTGTTTAGCTTCTACCTCTGGAGGACACACAAAGTACTACACTTAAAAGTGTAGCTCCTCCCTCTGAGCTTATACACCCCCTGGTGAGCAGACCCAGCCAGTTTATTGCTTTGTGTCAGGAGGCATACATCCACACATGCATTCTCGTATGATTTTTTTTTTTTTCCTTTTTGAACGAGATGAAGAGTGGGGTCCACGTCTGGACCCCCGGCATGTCCCTTCTCACCCCACTGTGTCGGCGGTGTTGTTAAGGTTGATTCCTAGGCTGGAGCCTTACATGCCGTGCTCCTTCACCATCCCTCCTGGGCTCTGGCTTGAAGTGGGAGCCAGCGCGGTCTCCATGCTTGGCAGGAGACCAGTCTCCATCCGCAGCCCTTCAGGACCCTGCTGGACAGGAGCACTCATCCCCAGGGAACTGGCCCTGCGTCTCAGAAGCTAAGTACCTGAGACGTTTATATTTCGGGGTCCCTGTACTTTATTGTTGGGGGAGAGTGTATTTATTGTATTTACTGACATTTCCGGTGGGTTCTCTAGCTGTTGCCTGAGAACCGCGCCGATGGTGTCTGCGCGTCGGCCGCGCCGCTCAAATTTAGGCCCCGGCTTCGCCGGAGGCCTAGTTTCGGTTTCACTGCCCTCGCATGTCACTCATGCAGAGGGACAGTCTCGGCTCCTCCCGGCGGCCGTTCTGTACAGGGGAGGGACACTCCCCACTGCAGTGTGTGTCCCCTCCCCTGTAGGTCTCTATGGCCCTCCAGATCCCGCTCCTCAAGCAGGTCCCGCCCCCTCTCTTCACTCCGGCGGCCATTTTTTCAGCGTTCTCTCTGCACATTGCAGCGCTGGTCTGCAGCATCCCTGCTGAGGTGCTGTGCTTGGAGGTCCGGGCTTCGGGATCTGGAGGGCACACAACACCGCTCCAGCGGTCTGGTAAGCCACAACCGGTCTCCGGTTGTGGACCTCTGTATATACTCTCTGGGGGTCATTCTCTGGCAGAGCCCCCACTCCAGCAGCATGTCTCACACGAGGAGCAAGGCTCCAAAGCTTTATTCAATATCCACTGCATGTTATCTCCTGCTGCCTGAACCGAGCACCTATCCACATTGTGATGCCTGCTCTAACTTGGCGGTGCCACAGCCTGGAGTCTCACCCCCAGTGGTCTCTCAGGCTGCTCCTGTGGCTGAACCCCCGGCTTGGGTAGAATCCTTTTCTAGGTCTATCTCCCAGTCCTTTGCTGAGTCCATGGGACTTCTGTCCAAGACCTTGCTGAGTATGCATCAGCCCCCTTCACTGGGTGCCTCTGCTGCTAGGGCTCTCTCAGGACCGGAGCTCACAGAGGATTAATCATCAGGGCCCAGACCCCGTCCTCCTGGGAAGAGACGTAGGGTTCCCTCTCCCTCCTCCTCCCGTGGCTCTGATTCCAGAGCTGACTCGCAGGATGAGGAGGATGCCTTTACAGGGGGCTCGGAGGCTAACTCCATGTACCCCATTGATCTGTCCGAAAGTGACTCAGATCTTAGTGACTTGATTGCTTCTATTAATTCTGTACTGGATCTCAATCCGCCAGTACCAGAGGAGCAACCCTCTATGGCAGAAAAGCACCAGTTTACCTTGCCTAAGAAAGCAAAGAGTGTGTTCTTTAACCACTCCAGTTTTCAGGCCGCTGTGACCAAACCCAGGGCCTGTCCTGACAAACGCTTCCCAAAGCGTGGTTCTGATGACCGTTTTCCCTTTCCACCTGAGGTGGTCAAGGAGTGGGCTCACTCCCCAAAGGTAGACCCTCCGGTGTCTAGGCTCGCAGCCTGGACCGTTGTGTCGGTGGCTGATGGCACTTCCCTTAAGGATTCCACTGACCGCCAGATTGACCTTCTGGCCAAATCCGTGTTTGAAGCGGCGGGGGCCGCGTTTTCTCCGACTTTTGCAGCAGTGTGGGCTCTCAAAGCCATCTCTGCTTCTCTAGAGGAGATGCATTCCCTCACTAGGGAATCTATGCCTGAAATGGATGCCTTAACTTCCCAAGCTTCGGCCTTTTCATCCTATGCCATGTCTGCCATGCTGGAGGCTTCTCACTGCACTGCGGTGGCTTCGGCTAATTCCCTCGCTATCCGCAGAATCTTGTTGCTTCGAGAGTGGAAGGCAGATGCTTCTTCTAAGAAGTACCTTGCTGGGCTCCCTTTTGCTGGGTCCCGGCTGTTCGGTGAACAGCTGGATGAAATTATTAAGGAAGCAACTGGCGGGAAGAGTACTTCCATGCCACAAACCAAAGCCAGGAAACCTGCCCAGGGTAGGAATCAGTCGAGGTTTCGCTCCTTCCGTTCCTCCAATTGGTCATCCTCTAAGCCCTCGGCCTCGTCCGCTAACTCAGCCAAGGATCAGAAATCCAACTGGCGCCCTAAAGCGCGTCCACAGAAGACCGCTGGAGCTGCTGCCACCAAGGCAGCCTCCTCGTGACTATCTGTCCGCTCCAGCGACGTCCTTAGTCGGTGGCAGGCTCTCCCACTTTGGCGACGCTTGGTTTCAACACGTCTCCGATCAGTGGGTGAGAGATATCATCTCCCACGGCTACAGGATAAAATTCACTTCCAGTCCGCCAAACAGATTTTTTCTCTCAACTCCTCCTTGTTCCAAGGCCGCCGCCTTCTCACAGGCCATGGCAGCCTTGCAGGCCAACGGAGTGATTGTACCGGTTCCCGCTCGGGAACGGTTCAGAGGTTTCTACTCAAATCTCTTCCTAGTTCCCAAAAAAGGACGGTACCTTCCGGCCCATCCTGGATCTGAAGCTTCTCAACAAGCATGTTCAGGTGCAGCACTTTCGCATGGAGTCTCTGCGGTCAGTCATTGCCTCAATGACCCAAGGGGATTTTCTGGCATCCATCGACATCAGAGATGCCTATCTGCATGTGCCAATTGCAGTGTCTCACCAGCGTTGGCTACGTTTTGCAGTAGGAGAAGATCATTTCCAATTCGTGGCTCTTCCCTTCGGGTTGGCCACCGCCCCTCGGGTATTCACCAAGGTCATGGCAGCAGTGATTGCAGTTCTGCACCTCCAGGGGTTGGCAGTAATTCCTTACCTGGACGACCTTCTAGTCAAGGCTTCATCCAGCGCAGATTGTCAGCGGAGTGTCTCACTCACTCTCTCCACTCTAGCTCAATTCGGGTGGCTGGTCAATCTTCCCAAATCCACTCTGACTCCGACCCAGAGTCTCACGTACCTAGGGATGCAGTGCGAGACCTTGTCGGCACTTGTGAAGTTGCCCTTAGTCAAACAGCAGTCCCTTCAGCTAGCGGTGCGCTCTCTGCTGAGGCCCCGCCGTTATACCCTCAGGCGGTTGATGCAGGTGCTGGGTCAAATGGTGGCGTCCATGGAGGCTGTTCCCTTTGCCCAGTTCCATCTGCGCCCCCTGCAGCTGGACATTCTCCGCTGTTGGGACAAGCAGCCTTCCTCCTTACACAGGTTAGTGGCTCTGTCGCCACAAACCAGGAGCTCTCTTCAGTGGTGGCTTCGGCCTCTCTCCCTGTCCCAGGGGTGCTCCTTCCTGGCCCCGTCCTGGGTGATACTCACCACGGATGCCAGTCTGTCCGGCTGGGGAGCGGTATACCTCCACCACAGAGCGCAGGGCACTTGGACTCCGTCCGAGTCAGCCCTTCCAATCAATGTGCTGGAAACCAGAGCCGTGCTTCTAGCTCTCCTTGCTTTTCACCACCTGTTGGCTGGCAGGCACATTCGAGTCCAGTCAGACAACGCGACAGCGGTTGCCTACATCAATCACCAAGGCGGGACACGCAGCCACCAGGCAATGTTGGAGGTACAACGCATCCTTCAATGGGCGGAGGCCTCAAAGTCCACCATATCCGCAGTCCACATCCCAGGCGTGGAAAACTGGGAGGCAGATTATCTCAGCCGTCAAACCGTGGACGGTGGCGAGTGGTCCCTGCACCCGGCAGTGTTCCAGTCAATCTGCCGCAAATGGGGCACTCCGGACGTGGATCTAATGGCATCCCGTCATAACAACAAGGTTCCCGTTTACGTGGCTCGCTCCCACGATCCTCAGGCATTCGCCGCGGACGCACTGGTTCAAGACTGGTCCCAGTTTCGTCTGTCCTACGTGTTTCCCCCTCTAGCTCTCTTGCCCAGAGTTCTGCGCAAGATCAGAATGGAGGGCTGTCGAGTCATCCTCATTGAACCGGACTGGCCCAGGCGAGCTTGGTATCCAGACCTGCTCCATCTGTCCGTAGAGATGCCGTGGCATCTCCCGGACCGTCCAGACCTACTCTCACAAGGTCCGTTTTTCCGCCTGAATTCTGCGGCTCTCAAATTGACGGCGTGGCTCTTGAGTCTTGGATTTTGACGGCTTCTGGTATTCCTCCTGAAGTCATCTCCACTATGACTCGGGCCCGTAAGTCTTCCTCTGCCAAGATCTATCACAGGACTTGGAACATTTTCCTGTCATGGTGTCGCTCTACTGACCATCCTCCTTGGCCATTCTCCTTGCCGACCCTTCTGTCTTTTCTACAGTCCGGTCTGCAGCTAGGACTGTCCCTCAACTCTCTCAAGGGACAAGTCTCAGCTCTGTCAGTACTGTTCCAGCGGCGTCTCGCTCAGCTGGCTCAGGTCCGCACCTTCATGCAAGGCGCGTCTCACATTATTCCGCCTTACCGGCGGCCCTTGGATCCCTGGGACCTTAATTTGGTTCTCACGGTTTTGCAGAAACCCCCCTTTGAGCCTCTTAGGGAGGTCTCTTTGCATCGTCTTTCTCAGAAAGTGTTTTTTCTGGTGGCCATAACTTCCCTCAGGAGAGTTTCTGATTTGGCCGCGCTCTCTTCGGGGTCACCTTTTTTAGTTTTTCATCAAGACAAGGTGGTTCTCCGTCCGACTCTGGACTTTCTTCCTAAGGTGGTCTCTCCTTTCCACCTTAACCAGGACATTACCCTACCTTCCTTTTGTCCGGCTCCTGTTCATCGCTTTGAAAAAGCGCTGCATACTCTGGATCTGGTGCGGGCGCTCCGGATCTATGTGTCCCGCTCCGCTTCTATTAGGCTGTGCACCTCTCTTTTTGTGCTAACCACAGGTCGGCGCAAGGGCCTATCTGTTTCTAAGCCGACTTTAGCCCGTTGGGTCAGATCGACCATTTCGGACGCCTACCAGAGTTCTCAGGTGCCTCCCCCGCCGGGGATCAAGGCACATTCGACCAGAGCTGTCGGTGCCTCTTGGGCTTTCAGGCACCAGGCTACGGCTCAACAAGTCTGTCAGGCTGCCACTTGGACTAGCCTGCATACCTTTTCGAAGCACTACCAAGTGCATGCTCATGCTTCGGCAGATGCGAGCTTGGGCAGACGCATCCTTCAGGCGGCTGTCGCCCATTTGTGAAGTTAGGTTCTGCCTACTTCTTAGTTTTTCTGTTTATTTCCCACCCAGGGACTGCTTTGGGACGTCCCATGGTCTGGGTCTCCCATAGGAACGATAAAGAAAAAGAGAATTTTGTTTACTTGCCGTAAATTCTTTTTCTTATAGTTCCGTAATGGGAGACCCAGCACCCTCCCTGTTGCCTGTTGGCACTTTTCTTGTTCCGCGTGTTATCACCGGCTGTTGTCGTGGACAGAGTTTCCGGTTGTTCCGGCTATTGCTCTGTCCTACTTGTGGGTGGCTATTCTCCTTCAGCTTTTGCACTAAACTGGCTGGGTCTGCTCACCAGGGGGTGTATAAGCTCAGAGGGAGGAGCTACACTTTTAAGTGTAGTACTTTGTGTGTCCTCTAGAGGTAGAAGCTAAACACCCATGGTCTGGGTCTCCCATTACGGAACTATAAGAAAAAGAATTTACGGTAAGTAAACTAAATTCTCTTTTTTGGTAATGTGACAACAATTTTGAGTTTTGTGTGAAATTATGTCCAATTTTTTGGGGTTTTTTTTATGTCTTATTTTTTGTGTGTTGTGCCAGTCCCATCAAAGGAAATACAGTTAGGTCCAGAAATATTTGGACAGTGACACAAGTTTTGTTTTCTTTGTCGCTCCATTGGGAGACCCAGACAATTGGGTGTATAGCTTCTGCCTCTGGAGGCCACACAAAGTATTACACTTTAAAAAGTGTAACCCCTCCCCTCTGCCTATACACCCTCCCGTGGACCACGGGCTCCTCAGTTTTATGCTTTGTGTGGAAGGAGGCACACATCCACTCATGCATTCTCATACTTAGTTATGTCGGTTGGAAGAAAAGAGGGCCCCCACGGGGCCCCCGGCATGTTCCCTTCTCACCCCACTTTGTCGGCGGTGTTGTTAAGGTTGAGGTACCCATTGCGGGTACGGAGGCTGGAGCCACATGCCGTCTCCTTCACCATCCCTTATGCGGCTCTGGGAGAAGTGGGATCCAGAGCGGTCATCCATTTGCTGGGACAGTGTTCCTCCGCAGCCCCTGGTGGAACCTGCCGGACCGGAGCCTCTTCAACCTCAGGGACCGGGCCCTGCAACTTAAAGGTACTCTGTGTCCCCATTGGGGACTGTGCAGGGAGCGCACCTTCTTCCCGGAAGCCGCGGTAGTTGTGAAGTTGAGGAGGCCGGTGGACTTCCGCGCCGACCGTGCCTGCTTGTCGGGCGCGGCCTCAAATTTAGTCCCCGGCTTCACCGCGGCCTAGTCGCGAAAATCCCGCCCCCGGGCCTGCCTGTCAGGGGTAAGGGCGGGATTACCGACATGACGTCGGATGTGAGGGCTGGAGCATCCTGCATGTCTTCCTCCCCCCTCACTGACCACTGTGGGGACCCCAGATTCCCGCTCTTTGCTGGCGCCGCCCCGGCCCCACTCCTCCCCTGAGAGCTCCGGCGGCCATTTTCTGGCATTCTGCCGGTGGATGCTTCTCAGTGAACAGCTCTGCAGCTCCGGGGGATCCACGACAGGGAATCTGGAGGACACACTCCGCTCGTTAGCGGTCGGTAAGCCACACCGGTCACCCGGTGCTGGTCCCCCTAGGGTGCCGGAATAGATACATACATTATATATATATATATATATATATATATATATATATATATATCTGTTCGGTCAGGCTGTATACCCTTTTCCCATATACCCTCAGTGGTCACTCTCCTAGGAGACAACAGCATGTCGTCCACAAGGAGCAAAGCTACTAAGGCACAGGGTTTTTCTTTGTCGCTCCATTGGGAGACCCAGACAATTGGGTGTATAGCTTCTGCCTCCGGAGGCCACACAAAGTATTACACTAAAAGTGTAAAGCCCCTCCCCTTCTGCCTATACACCCCCCGTGCCTCACGGGCTCCTCAGTTTTCATGCTTTGTGCGAAGGAGGCTGACATACACGCATAGCTCCACATCTTAGTCAGCAGCAGCTGCTGACTAGGTCGGATGGAAGAAAAGAGGGCCCATAACAGGGCCCCCAGCATGCTCCCTTCTCACCCCACTCTGGTCGGCGGTGCTGTTAAGGTTGAGGAACCCATTGCGGGTACACAGGCAGGAGCCACATGCTGTTTTCCTTCCCCATCCCTTAATGGGCTCTGGGTGAAGTGGGATCCTAATCGGTCTCCAGGCACTGAGACCGTGCTCCCTCCGCAGCCCATGGGGAATCTGCTGGACAGGAGCCGGGTATCGCCAGGGACAAGGCCCTGCTACTGTGAGGTACTCTGTGTCCCCCTGGGGGACCGCGCATGGAGCGCTTGTGCCATACACACTGCAGCACTGCTGGGTGTGTTAGTGCGCCGGGGACTACCGCGCCGGCCGCGCTTATTTGCCGGCCGCGCTTATAACTTTAGTCCCCGGCTTTTGCGGCCTAGTATCGCATATTCCCGCCCCCAGGCCTGCCAGTCAGGGGAAGGGCGGGACGCTGCACAGGACGTCAGCGCTGAGGGCTGGAGCATACTCTGTATCCTCCTCCCCCCTCACTCAGCTCAGTGGGGCATCAGATTCCCGCACTTTCTGGGGCACGCCCACGGCCCCCTACTCCCCACAGAACGCCGGCAGCCATTCCTGTCAGCACTTCTGACGCTGGAGAGGAGAGACAACACGGCTCTGGGAGGCCCAGGCAAGGGAATCTGGTGATCACACAACCGCTTTGAGCGGTCGGTAAGCAGCACCTGGGTGCTGGCCCCACTGAGTGCCGAAGTGTACATATATATAATATATATATATATATATATGCTTATATGCTATACATTTACACTGTACGGTCGCACTGTTGATTTTTGGCTATATACCCTCCTGGATTGTACTCAGAGGAGACAACAGCATGTCGTCCGCAAAAAGCAAGGGTGCCAAAGCACAGGCTTACTTTGCAACCTGTACCTCATGTGCGGCTATACTACCGGCAGGTTCCACCGATCCTCATTGTGTGCAATGCTCGGCCCCTGTGGCACTTACTCAGCCGGAGCCTCTGCTACTGGTGGCCCAGGTGGAACCACCTGCTACCACTGTCCAGGTGACAGGGACGGAGTTTGCAGTATTTGCTGACAAACTGTCTGAGAGTATGGATAAATGGTCTGCTAAGATACTAGAAGCCTTACAGTCCAGACCGGTGACTCAGGCCACGGGCACTGTTCAATCATTGACCCCAGGCCCCCCTCAGTTGGAGCAGCAAAGTGCTCCTGGGGTGACCCATAGGTCCCAGGGTGAGGTCTCTGACACGGACCGCAGTCCCAGGCCGCCTAAACGGGCTCGCTGGGAAATTCCCTCGACCTCATCACACTGTTCGGAGTCTCAGCAGGAGGACTCTCTGGATGATGAAGCGGAGGTAGCAGATCAGGATTCTGATCCTGATGCCGCTCTCAACTTAGATACACCTGAAGGTGACGCCATAGTGAATGACCTTATAGCGACCATCAATCAGGTGTTGGATATTTCTCCACCAGCTCCTCCAATTGAGGAGTCAGCTTCTCAGCAGGAGAAATTCCGTTTCAGGTTTCCCAAACGTACATTGAGTACGTTTCTGGATCACTCTGACTTCAGAGAGGCAGTCCAGAAACACCGAGCTTGTCCAGATAAGCGTTTTTCCAAGCGCCTTAAGGATACACGTTATCCCTTCCCCCCTGACGTTGTCAAGGGCTGGGCTCAGTGTCCCAAGGTGGATCCTCCAGTCTCCAGACTGGCGGCTAGATCCATAGTTGCAGTGGAAGATGGGGCTTCACTCAAAGATGCCACTGACAGACAGATGGAGCTCTGGTTGAAATCCATCTATGAAGCTATCGGCGCGTCTTTTGCTCCAGCATTCGCAGCCGTATGGGCACTCCAAGCTATCTCAGCTTGTCATGCGCAGATTAATGCAGTCACACGTACGTCTGCTCCGCAAGTGGTGTCCTTAACCTCTCAGGCGTCGGCGTTTGCGTCCTACGCCATTAATGCTGTCCTGGACTCTGCGAGCCGTACGGCGGTAGCCTCCGCCAATTCGGTGGCAGTCCGCAGGGCCATGTGGCTACGTGAATGGAAGGCAGACTCTGCTTCCAAAAAGTTCTTAACCGGTTTGCCATTTTCTGGCGACCGTCTGTTTGGTGAGCGATTGGATGAAATCATTAAACAATCCAAGGGAAAGGACTCATCCTTACCCCAGTCCAAACCAAACAGACCTCAACCACGGAAGGTACAATCGAGCTTTCGGTCCGCGGGCAAGTCTCAATTCTCCTCGTCCAAAAGGCCTCAGAAGGATCAGAGGAACTCCGATTCATGGCGGTCTAAGTCACGTCCTAAAAAGACCGCCGGGGGAACCGCTCCCAAAGCGGCCTCCTCATGACTTTCGGCCTCCCCAAACCGCATCCTCGGTCGGTGGCAGGCTTTCCCGCTTTTGCGACGCCTGGCTGCCACAGGTAAAAGACCGTTGGGTGAGAGACATTCTGTCTCACGGTTACAGGATAGAGTTCAACTCTCGTCCTCTGACTCGGTTCTTCAGAACATCGCCGCCTCCCGAGCGAGCCGATGCTCTTTTTCAGGCGGTGTGCACTCTGAAGGCAGAAGGAGTGGTGATCCCTGTTCCTTTTCAGCAACAGGGTCAAGGTTTTTACTCCAACTTGTTCGTGGTGCCGAAAAAGGACGGATCCTTCCGTCCTGTTCTGGACCTAAAACTGCTCAACAAACATGTAAAAACCAGGCGGTTCCGGATGGAATCGCTCCGCTCCGTCATCGCCTCAATGTCCCAAGGAGATTTTCTAGCATCAGTCGACATCAAAGATGCTTATCTCCACGTACCGATTGCTCCAGAGCATCAGCGCTTCCTGCGTTTCGCCATAGGGGACGAACACCTTCAGTTCGTGGCACTGCCTTTCGGCTTGGCGACAGCCCCACGGGTCTTCACCAAGGTCATGGCAACAGTAGTAGCAGTTCTGCACTCTCAGGGACACTCGGTGATCCCTTACTTAGACGATCTGCTTGTCAAGGCACCCTCTCAAGTGGCATGCCAACACAGCCTGAGCATTGCTCTAGAGACTCTCCAGAGTTTCGGATGGATCATCAATTTTCCAAAGTCAAATCTGACACCGGCCCAATCACTGACATATCTTGGCATGGAGTTTCATACTCTCTCAGCGATAGTGAAACTTCCGCTGGACAAACAGCGTTCACTGCAGACAGGGGTGCAATCTCTCCTTCAAGGCCAGTCACACCCCTTGCGGCGCCTCATGCACTTCCTAGGGAAGATGGTAGCAGCAATGGAGGCAGTTCCTTTTGCGCAGTTTCATCTGCGTCCACTTCAATGGGACATTCTCCGCAAATGGGACAGGAAGTCGACGTCCCTCGACAGGAACATCTCCCTGTCTCGGACAGCCAAGGCTTCCCTTCAGTGGCGGCTTCTTCCCACTTCTCTGTCGAAGGGGAAATCCTTCCTGCCCCCATCCTGGGCTGTGGTCACGACGGACGCGAGCCTGTCAGGGTGGGGAGCGGTCTTTCTCCACCACAGGGCTCAGGGTACTTGGACTCAGCCAGAGTCCTCCCTTCAGATCAATGTTCTGGAGATAAGGGCAGTGTATCTTGCCCTAAAGGCGTTCCAGCCGTGGCTGGAAGGCAAGCAGATCCGAATTCAGTCGGACAACTCCACAGCGGTGGCTTACATCAACCACCAAGGCGGAACACGCAGTCGGCAAGCCTTCCAGGAAGTCCGGCGGATTCTGCTATGGGTGGAAGCCACAGCCTCCACCATATCCGCAGTTCACATCCCGGGCGTAGAAAACTGGGAAGCAGACTTTCTCAGTCGCCAGGGCATGGACGCAGGGGAATGGTCCCTTCACCCGGACGTGTTTCAGGAGATCTGTTGCCGCTGGGGGATGCCGGACGTCGACCTAATGGCGTCCCGGCACAACCACAAGGTCCCGACATTCATGGCACGGTCTCAAGATCACAGAGCTCTGGCGGCAGACGCTTTAGTTCAGGATTGGTCGCAGTTTCAACTCCCTTATGTGTTTCCTCCTCTGGCACTGTTGCCCAGAGTGTTACGCAAGATCAGGTCCGACTGCCGCCGCGCCATCCTCGTCGCTCCAGACTGGTCGAGGAGGTCGTGGTACCCGGATCTGTGGCATCTCACGGTGGGCCAACCGTGGGCACTACCAGACCGACCAGACTTGCTGTCTCAAGGACCGTTTTTCCATCTGAATTCTGCGGCCCTCAACCTGACTGTGTGGCCATTGAGTCCTGGATCCTAGCGTCTTCAGGGTTATCTCAAGAGGTCATTGCCACTATGAGACAGGCTAGGAAACCAACGTCCGCCAAGATCTACCACAAGACGTGGAGGATATTCTTATCTTGGTGCTCTGATCAGGGTTTTTCTCCCTGGCCATTTGCCTTGCCCACTTTTCTTTCCTTCCTTCAATCCGGATTGGAAAAAGGTTTGTCGCTCGGCTCCCTCAAGGGACAAGTCTCAGCGCTCTCTGTGTTCTTTCAGAAGCGCCTAGCCAGACTTCCACAGGTCCGCACGTTCCTGCAGGGGGTTTGTCACATAGTCCCTCCTTACAAGCGGCCGTTAGAACCCTGGGATCTGAACAGGGTGCTGATGGCTCTTCAGAAACCACCTTTCGAGCCAATGAGGGATATTCCTCTCTCATGCCTTTCGCAGAAAGTGGCCTTCCTAGTAGCAGTCACATCACTTCGGAGAGTGTCTGAGCTAGCAGCGCTGTCATGCAAAGCCCCTTTCCTGGTGTTTCACCAGGACAAGGTGGTTCTGCGTCCGGTTCCGGAATTTCTCCCTAAGGTGGTATCCCCTTTTCATCTCTATCAGGATATCTCCTTACCCTCTTTTTGTCCTCATCCAGTTCACCAATGTGAAAGGGATTTGCACTTGTTAGATCTGGTGAGAGCACTCAGACTCTACATTTCTCGTACGGCGCCCCTGCGCCGCTCGGATGCACTCTTTGTCCTTGTCGCTGGCCAGCGTAAAGGGTCATAGGCTTCCAAATCAACCCTGGCTCGGTGGATCAAGGAACCTATTCTCGAAGCCTACCGATCTTCTGGGCTTCCGGTTCCCTCAGGGCTAATGGCCCATTCTACCAGAGCCGTGGGTGCGTCCTGGGCATTGCGGCACCAGGCTACGGCTCAGCAGGTGTGTCAGGCAGCTACCTGGTCGAGCCTGCACACTTTCACGAAACACTATCAGGTGCATACCTATGCTTCGGCAGATGCCAGCCTAGGTAGGCAAGTCCTTCAGGCGGCGGTTGCCCACCTGTAGGAAGGGGCCGTTTTACGGCTCTATTTCGAGGTTTTACTTTACCCACCCAGGGACTGCTTTTGGACGTCCCAATTGTCTGGGTCTCCCAATGGAGCGACAAAGAAGAAGGGAATTTTGTTTACTTACCGTAAATTCCTTTTCTTCTAGCTCCAATTGGGAGACCCAGCACCCGCCCCTGTTCCCTTCGGGCTGTTGTTCTTTGTGTACACATGTTGTTCATGTTCAATGGTTTCAGTTCTCCGAAATTTCTTCGGATTGAATTTACTTTAAACCAATTTATAACTTTTCCTCCTTCTTGCTTTTGCACCAAAACTGAGGAGCCCGTGAGGCACGGGGGGTGTATAGGCAGAAGGGGAGGGGCTTTACACTTTTAAGTGTAATACTTTGTGTGGCCTCCGGAGGCAGAAGCTATACACCCAATTGTCTGGGTCTCCCAATTGGAGCTAGAAGAAAAGGAATTTACGGTAAGTAAACAAAATTCCCTTCTTTCGCGGCCTGTACCTCTTGTGGGGCTATGTTACCTGCGGGTTCCACCTACCCTCACTGTGAGCAATGCTCGACTCCTGCCTCACTTGCTCAGCCGGAGCCTCGGGCACTGGTGGGCCCCTCGGCTCATGTAGACCCCCCTGCTCCCCCTGAGCAGGCTGCAGGGACAGAGTCACCGGTGTTGGCCTCTTTTGCTGAGAAACTCTCTGTCACTTTCCCAATCCATTGCACTGTCTATGGACAAATGGTCTTCTAAACTCCTTGAGGCATTGCAGTCCAGACCGGACCTTCCACAGGCCCCGGCCCCTGTTAGCTTGTCTCCTCCAGGCCCCTCTTGGTCCGCGCCGCAGCGCGCTCCCAGGTTGGCCCCTAGGTCTCAGGCGGCGGACTCCTGCCCGGACCGCAGTCCCAGACCGGCTAAGCGGTCTCGCTGGGACTCTTCCCCGACTTCCTCACGCTGCTCGGGATCCCAGCTTGAGGACTCTCAGGAAGACGAGGCGGAAGTGGGAGCTCAGGGCTCTGACCCTGACTTCGCCCTTAACCTTGATACACCTGAGGGGGACGCCTTAGTAAATGATCTTATCTCGTCCATCAACCAGGTGTTGGATCTCTCACCTCCGCCTCCTCCTGTAGAGGAGTCGGCGTCTCAGCAGGAGAAACACCAGTTTCGGTTCCCCAAACGTACGCGCAATACGTTTTTTGATCACTCTAACTTCAGGGATGCTGTCCAGACGCCCGGAGCGGTCCCGGACAAGCGCTTTGCTAACCGTCACAACGACACGCGTTACCCCTTTCCATCTGAAGTCGTTAAGGGTTGGGTTCACTCTCCCAAGGTGGATCCTCCAGTCTCCAGATTGGCTGCTAGGTCCGTTGTGTCTGTTGCCGATGGCTCATCCCTGAAGGATGCCACTGACAGACAGAGCTCTTGGTGAAGTCCATCTATGAGGCCACGGGCGCATCCTTCGCCCCGGCCTTTGCGGCTGTGTGGGCTCTCCAAGCAATCTCGGCTTGTCTGACTGAGATTAATGCTGTCACATGGAATTCTGCTCCGCATGTTTCGTCTTTGACCTCTCAGGCATCAGCCTTTTCATCCTACGCCATGAACGCCGTCCTGGACTCCACTAGCCGTACGGCTGTAGCATCTGCTAACTCCGTGGCAGTCCGCAGGGCCATGTGGCTGCGCGAATGGAAGGCAGACTCTGCTTCCAAGAGGTTCTTAACTGGTTTGCCTTTTTCTGGCGACCGTTTGTTTGGCGAACGATTGGATGAGATTATTAAGGAATCCAAGGGAAAGGACTCCTCCTTACCCCAGTCCAAACCTAAGAGACCTCAGCAGAGAAAAATCCAATCGAGGTTTCGGTCCTTTCGTCCCTCCGCCAAGCCCCAATCCTCTTCGTCCAACAGGCCGGAGAAAGGCCAGAGGAACTCCTATGCGTGGCGGTCCAAGTCACACCTCCAAGACGGCCTCCTCATGACTCTCAGCCTCCCCTAGCCGCATCCTCGGTCGGTGGCAGGCTCTCCCGCTTTGGCGACGCTTGGTGGCCACATGTTCAAGACCGATGGGTAAGAGACATTCTGTCTCATGGTTACAGGATAGAGTTCAGCTCTCGTCCTGCGGTTCGTTTCTTCAGAACCTCTCCGCCCCCCGCTCAGGCCGACGCACTTTTTCAGGCAGTGGACGCTCTAAAGATAGAAGGAGTTGTGATTCCCGTTCCCCTTCAGGAACGTGGTCGCGGATTTTACTCCAACTTGTTCGTGGTGCCAAAAAAAGGACGGGTCATTCCGTCCCGTTCTGGACCTCAAGCTACTCAACAGACATGAGAGAACCAGACGGTTTCGTATGGAATCTCTCCGCTCGGTCATCGCCTCGATGTCACAAGGAGACTTCCTAGCATCGATCGACATCAAGGATGCTTATCTCCATGTACCGATCGCACCCGAACATCAACGTTTCCTGCGTTTCGCCATCGGGGACGAACACCTTCAGTTCGTGTCATTGCCTTTCGGCCTGGCGACAGCCCCACGGGTTTTCACCAAAGTCATGGCATCCGTCGTGGCGGTCCTGCACTCTCAGGGCCACTCGGTGATCCCCTACTTGGACGATCTCCTAGTCAGGGCCCCTTCTCGGGTGGCGTGTCAACAAAGCCTTACCGTCGCTCTGGCGACTCTCCAGCAGTTCGGGTGGATCATCAACTTCCCGAAATCCAAGTTGACACCGACCCAATCACTGACTTACCTCGGGATGGAGTTTCATACCCAGCAAGCGTTAGTCAAGCTACCGAGCGACAAACGGCTTTCTTTTTCGCTCCTAATTGGGAGACCCAGACAATTGGGTGTATAGCTACTGCCTCCGGAGGCCGCACAAAGTACTACACTTAAAAGTGTAAGGCCCCTCCCCTTCTGGCTATACACCCCCCCGTGGGAGCACGGGTCCCTCAGTTTTTGCTTTGTGCGAAGGAGGTCAGACACGCACGCATAGCTCCACTATTTAGTCAGCAGCAGCTGCTGACTATGTCGGATGGAAGAAAAGAGGGCCCATACAGGGCCCCCAGCATGCTCCCTTCTCACCCCACTTTCTGTCGGTGGTGCTTGTTAAGGTTGAGGTACCCATTGCGGGTACGGAGGCTGGAGCCCACATGCTGATTCCTTCCCCATCCCCATTAGGGCTCTGGGCGAAGTGGGATTTTACCGGTCTCCAGGCACTGAGACCGTGCTCCATCCGCAGCCCCTGGAGAAGCCGCTGGATATGGAGCTGAGTATCGTCAGGGACATGGCCCTGCTCCGTCAAGGTACTCTGTGTCCCCGTGCATACGCGCGCACACCGCAGCATTGCTGGGTGTGTTAGTGCGCCGGGGACAACAGCGCTGCTGCGCTTGTGCCATTTCCTCACTTCAGCTTAGCTGAGTGGGTAGACTCAGGGAGAACGGTCGCGCCGGCCGCTGGGACTGCGACGCGGCTGGGACTTGTGGTGCGCCGGGGACTTCCGCGCTGGCCGTGCATATATCACGGCCGCGCTTATTACTACAGTCCCCGGCTTTTGCGGCGTACTTCGTTCGTTCCCGCCTCCGCACCTGCCAGTCAGGAGGAGGGCGGGACGCTGTACAGAGCATCAGCGCTGAGGGCTGGAGTCTTTTTTACATACTCCAGCCCTCACACCAGGCACAGTAGGACGCAGTTTCCCGCACTTTGTTTGTGGCACGCCCACGGACCGCCCCTCTTCACAGAACGCCGGCAGCCATTCCTGCCTGCACGCTGAGCTGCAGAGGGGAGACCCAGACACGGGATTCTACGGCCTCATACCCGCTGTTCAGCGGGCGGTAAGCAGCCCTCAAGGGCTCACCCCCACTTGTGCCGTTTGTATACTGAGTATTTTGTGTTTGCAAATACTTTGTACTGTACGGTCGCTGGTGATTCTCGGCTATATACCCTCCTAGATTACAAGGAGGCAACAGCATGTCGTCCGCAAAACGCAAGGGTGCCAAGGCACAAACATTATATGCTGCCTGTACCGCATGTGGGGCTGCTCTACCGGCAGGTTCCACTGACCCCCATTGTGTGCAGTGCTCGGCCCCTGTGCAACTTGCACAGCCGGGGCCTCTGCTGGACGTGACCCAGAGTGTACCACCTGTGAATGCTGTCCAGGTGACAGGAACGGAGTTTGCAGCTTTTGCTGACAGATTGTCTATGACCATGTCAAAGATTCTTGAAACATTGCAGTCTAGACAGTAACTCAGACCATGGACACTGTGGCATCATTGCTCCCTGGTCCCTCTCAGCTGGAACACTTCCAAGCTCCGGGGGTGTCACATGCACCCCAGGGTGACGATTCTGACTCAGACAACAGTCCCAGACAACCTAAGCGGGCTCGTTATGAGGGGCCCTCAACTTCGTCTCACTGGTCAGGATCCCAGCGGGACGAATCTATGGGTGATGAGGCGGATGTAACTGATCAAGATTCTGATCCTGGGACCGCTCTCAATCTGGATACACCGGATGGTGACGCCATAGTGAATGATCTTATAGCGTCCATCAATAGGATGTTAGATATTTCCCCGCCAGCTCCTCCTGCGGAGGAGGCAGCTTCACAGCAGGAGAAATTCCATTTCAGATATCCCAAGCGTAAATTAAGCACTTTTCTGGACCACTCTGACTTTAGAGATGCAATCCAGAAACACCACGCTTATCCTGAGAAGCGGTTTTCTAAACGGCTTAAAGATACACGCTATCCTTTTCCCCCTGACGTGGTCAAGGGTTGGACCCAGTGTCCCAAGGTGGACCCTCCAATCTCCAGGCTTGCAGCTAGATCTTTAGTTGCAGTAGAAGATGGAGCGGCACTTAAAGATGCCACTGACAGGCAGATGGAGCTCTGGCTGAAATCCATCTATGAAGCTATTGGAGCGTCGTTGGCGCCAGCTTTTGCAGCCGTATGGGCACTCCAAGCCATTTCAGCTGGGCTTATACAAGTCGACTCGGTCACACGTACATCTGCCCCGCAGGTGGCACCATTGACCTCTCAAATGTCTGCATTCGCGTCTTACGCGATTAATGCTGTCCTGGACTCTACGAGCCGTACGGCGCTGGCGTCAGCCAACTCCGTGGTTTTGCGCAGAGCCCTGTGGTTGAGAGAATGGAAGGCAGATTCTGCTTCCAAGAAGTGCTTAACCAGTTTGCCTTTTTCTCGTGACCGATTGTTTGGGGAGCGTTTGGATGAAATCATTAAACACTCCAAGGGTAAGGACTCATCCTTACCTCAACACAGACAAAACAAGCCCCAACAAAGGAGGGGTCAGTCTGGTTTTCGGTCCTTTCGAGGCTCAGGCAGGTCCCAATTCTCCTCGTCCAAAAGGACTCAAAAGGATCAGAGAGGCTCAGATTCTTGGCGGACTCAGTCACGCCCAAAAAAGACAGCAGGAAGGACCGTTACCAAGACGGCTTCCTCATGACTTTCAGCCTCCTCTCTCCGCATCCTCGGTCGGTGGCAGGCTCTCCCGCTTTGGCGACATTTGGCTGTCACAGGTCAAAGACCGTTGGGTGAGGGACATTCTGTCTCACGGGTACAGGATAGAGTTCAGCTCTCGTCCTCCAACTCGTTTCTTCAGAACTTCCCCACCGCCCGACCGAGCCGATGCTCTGCTGCAGGCGGTGGCCGCTCTAAAGGCGGAAGGAGTGGTGACTTCCGTTCCTCCTCAGGAACAAGGTCACGGTTTTTACTCCAATCTGTTTGTGGTGCCAAAGAAGGACGGGTCCTTTCGGCCCGTCCTGGATCTAAAGTTGCTCAACAAACACGTAAAAACCAGGAGGTTCCGGATGGAATCTCTACGCGCCGTCATAGCCTCAATGTCTCAAGGAGATTTCTTAGCATCAATAGACATCAAAGATGCTTATCTTCACGTGCCGATTGCGCCAGAGCATCAGCGTTTTCTACGCTTCGTTATAGAAAGCGAACACCTGCAGTTCGTAGCGTTACCTTTCGGGCTGGCAACAGCCCCTCGGGTCTTCACCAAGGTCATGGCAGCAGTAGTAGCTGTCCTGCACTCGCAGGGTCTTTCCGTGATCCCGTATTTGGACGATCTACTTATAAAGGCACCCTCTCAAGAGGCATGCCAACACAGTCTGGACGTGGCACTGAAGACTCTCCAGAGTTTCGGGTGGATTATCAACTTTTCAAAGTCAAATCTAACCCCGACCCAATCACTAACATATCTTGGCATGGAGTTTCATACTCTCTCAGCGATAGTGACGCTTCCACTGGACAAGCAGTGCTCTCTGCAGACAGGGGTGCAATCTCTCCTGCAGAACCAGTCCCACTCCTTGAGGCGCCTCATGCATTTCCTAGGGAAGATGGTGGCAGCAATGGAAGCAGTCCCTTTCGCGCAGTTTCATCTGCGCCCTCTACAATGGGACATTCTCCGCCAATGGGACGGGAAGTCGACGTCCCTCGACAGGGATGTCTCCCTCTCTCAGGCAGCCAAGGACTCTCTCCGATGGTGGCTTCTTCCCACCTCATTGTCAAAAGGAAAGTCGTTCCTACCCCCATCCTGGGCGGTGGTCACGATAGATGCGAGCCTATCAGGGTGGGGAGCAGTGTTTCTTCACCACAGGGCTCAGGGTACGTGGACTCAGAGAGAGTCCACCCTTCAGATCAATGTTCTGGAAATCAGAGCAGTCTATCTTGCTCTGCGAGCCTTCCAACAGTGGCTGGAGGGCAAGCAGATCCGGATTCAGTCGGACAATTCCACAGCGGTGGCGTACATCAACCACCAAGGGGGAACACGCAGTCGGCAAGCCTTTCAAGAAGTCCGGCGGATTCTGACGTGGGTGGAAAACACAGCATCCACCATATCCGCAGTTCACATCCCAGGCGTGGAAAACTGGGAAGCAGACTTTCTCAGTCGCCAGGGCATGGACGCAGGGGAATGGTCCCTTCACCCGAACGTGTTTCAGGAGATCTGTCGCCGCTGGGGGATGCCGGACGTCGACCTGATGGCGTCACGGCACAACAACAAGGTCCCGGTTTTCAGGGCACGGTCTCGCGATCACCGAGCTCTGGCGGCAGACGCCTTAGTTCAGGATTGGTCGCAGTTCCGACTACCTTATGTGTTCCCACCTCTGGCATTGTTGCCCAGAGTGCTCCGCAAAATCAGGTCCGACTGCCGTTGCGCCATTCTCGTCGCTCCAGACTGGCCAAGGAGGTCGTGGTACCCGGATCTGTGGCATCTCACGGTAGGACAACCGTGGGCGCTACCAGGCCGTCCAGACTTGCTGTCTCAAGGGCCGTTTTTCCATCTGAATTCTGCGGCCCTGAACCTGACTGTGTGGCCGTTGAGTCCTGGATCCTAGGGACCTCAGGTTTATCTCATGATGTTGTTGCCACCATGAGACAGGCTAGGAAACCATCCTCCGCCAAGATCTACCACAGAACGTGGAAGATATTCTTATCTTGGTGCTCTGCTCAGGGAGTTTCTCCCTGGCCATTTGCATTGCCTATTTTTCTTTCCTTCCTGCAGTCTGGGTTGGAAAAAGGTTTGTCGCTTAGCTCCCTTAAAGGACAAGTCTCTGCGCTATCCGTATTCTTTCAGAAGCGCCTGGCGCGACTTCCTAAGGTACGCACATTCCTGCAAGGGGTTTGTCATATCGTTCCCCCTTACAAGCGGCCATTGGAACCCTGGGATCTGAACAAGGTTCTAATTGCTCTCCAGAAGCCACCTTTCAAGCCTATGAAGGAGATTTCCTTTTCTCGGCTTTCACAGAAAGTGGCTTTTCTGGTGGCGGTCACGTCTCTTCGGAGAGTGTCAGAGCTGGCGGCGTTATCTTGCAAATCTCCCTTCCTGGTGTTTCACCAAGACAAGGTAGTACTGCGTCCAATTCCAGAGTTTCTTCCCAAGGTGGTATCTTCCTTTCATCTCAATCAGGATATCACTTTACCATCTTTGTGTCCGCATCCAGTTCACCAATTTGAAAAGGGTTTGCATCTGTTGGACCTGGTGAGAGCACTCAGGATCTACATTTCCCGCACGGCGCCTCTGCGCCGTTCGGATGCACTCTTTATCCTGGTCGCTGGTCAGCATAAAGGGTCGCAAGCTTCCAAATCCACCCTTGCGCGGTGGATCAAGGAACCAATTCTTCACGCCTACCGTTCTGCTGGGCTTCCGACTCCTTCTGGACTGAAGGCCCATTCTACCAGAGCCGTGGGTGCGTCCTGGGCATTACGGCATCAGGCTACGGCTCAGCAGGTGTGCCAGGCGGCTACCTGATCGAGTCTGCACACTTTTACCAAGCATTATCAGGTGCATACCTACGCTTCGGCGGATGCCAGCCTAGGTAGACAAGTCCTGCAGGCGGCGGTGGCCCACCTGTAAGAAAGGGCTGCCTGACAGCCCGATCACGAGGTATTCTTTTACCCACCCAGGGACTGCTTTTGGACGTCCCAATTGTCTGGGTCTCCCAATTAGGAGCGAAAAAGAAGGGAATTTTGTTTACTTACCGTAAATTCCTTTTCTTCTAGCTCCAATTGGGAGACCCAGCACCCGCCCTGTTTTTTCTTAGGGTATTTGTTTTTCGGGTGCACATGTTGTTCATGTTGATAAGTTACGTTCTCCGATATTGTTTATCGGATTGAATTTGTTTTTGAAACAGTTATTGGCTTTCCTCCTTCTTGCTTTTGCACTAAAACTGAGGGACCCGTGCTCCCACGGGGGGGTGTATAGCCAGAAGGGGAGGGGCCTTACACTTTTAAGTGTAGTACTTTGTGCGGCCTCCGGAGGCAGTAGCTATACACCCAATTGTCTGGGTCTCCCAATTGGAGCTAGAAGAAAAGGAATTTACGGTAAGTAAACAAAATTCCCTTCTTCTCTGCAGGCAGGGGTGCAATCGCTTCTTTGGAGTCAGTCACACCCCTTAAGGCGCCTCATGCACTTCCTGGGGAAGTTGGTGGCAGCTATAGAGGCAGTGCCGTTCGCGCAATTCCATCTACGGCCACTCCAATGGGACATTCTCCGCAAATGGGACAAGAGTGCGGCTTCCCTCGACAAGAACGTCTCTTTCCCTTGCAACCAAAACATCACTTCACTGGTGGCTCCTACCCACATCTCTGTCGCGGGGAAAATCCTTCCTACCCCCAACCTGGGCTGTGGTCACCACGGACGCGAGCCTTTCAGGTTGGGGAGCGGTTTTTCTCCACCACTGGGTTCAAGGATCCTGGACTCCGATAGAATCGTCCCTTCAGATCAATATCCTGGAGATAAGGGCAGTATATCTAGCCCTATTGGCTTTCCATCGGTGGCTGGAGGGCAGGCAGATCCGTATCCAGTCGGACAACGCCACTGCTGTCGCCTACATCAACCACCAAGGCGGCACTCGCAGTCGTCAAGCCTTCCAGGAAGTCCGACGGATTCTGCAGTGGGTGGAAGCCACAGGCTCCACCATCTCCGCAGTTCACATCCCGGGCGTAGAAAACTGGGAAGCAGATTTTCTCAGTCGTCAGGGCATGGACGCGGGGGAATGGTCTCTGCACCCAGACGTGTTTCGAGAGATCTGTCGCCGCTGGGGAACGCCGGACGTCGATCTCATGGCGTCACGGCACAACAACAAGGTCCCGGCCTTCATGGCACGGTCTCAGGATCACAGAGCTCTGGCGGCGGACGCGCGTTAGTCCAGGATTGGTCGCAGTTTTGACTGCCATATGTGTTTCCCCCTCTGGCGATGCTGCCCAGAGTACTACGCAAGATCAGGTCCGACTGCCGTCGCGCCATTCTCGTCGCTCCAGACTGGCCGAGGCGGTCGTGGTATCCGGATCTGTGGCATCTCACGGTGGGTCAACCGTGGGCACTTCCAGACCGCCTAGACTTGCTGTCACAAGGCCCGTTTTTCCATCTGAATTCTGTGGCCCTCAACCTGACTGTGTGGCCATTGAGTCCTGGCTCCTAGCGTCTTCAGGGTTATCTCAGGATGTCATTGCAACCATGAGACAAGCCAGGAAGCCAACGTCCGCCAAGATCTATTACAGGTCTTTGCAAATCTTCCTATCCTGGTGCGCTGATAACGGTTTTCCTCCATGGCCGTTTGCCTTACCCACTTTTCTTTCATTCCTTCAATCTGGAATGGACAAGGGTTTGTCCCTCGGCTCTCTCAAGGGCCAAGTATCGGCGCTCTCCGTGTTTTTTCAACGGCGTCTAGCCAGGCTTCCGCAGGTCCGCACGTTCCTGCAGGGGGTTTGCCACATGGTCCCACCTTACAAACATCCGCTGGAACCCTGGGATCTTAACAGGGTTCTGACGGCTCTTCAAAAACCACCTTTCGAGCCGCTGAGGGATGTCTCTCTCTCTCTCACGTCTTTCGCAGAAGGTGGCCTTCCTAGTGGCAGTCACATCACTTCGGAGAGTGTCTGAGCTCGCAGCGCTGTCATGCAAAGCCCCCTTCCTGGTTTTTCACCAGGATAAGGTGGTTCTGCGTCCTGTCCCGGAATTTCTCCCTAAGGTGGTATCCCCTTTTCATCTCAATCAGGATATCTCCTTGCCTTCCTTTTGCCTCAATCCAATTCACCAGTGTGAAAAGGATTTGCACTCTTTGGATCTAGTGAGAGCACTCCGGTTCTACGTGTCTCGCACGGCGCCCCTGCGCCGTTCAGATGCGCTCTTTGTCCTTGTCGCTAGCCAGCGTCAGGGCTCTCAGGCCTCCATGTCAACCTTGGCTCGGTGGATCAAGGAACCGATTCTCGAGGCCTACCGTTCTTCCGGGCTTCCGCTCCCTTCAGGGCTGAAAGCCCATTCTACCAGAGCCGTGGGTGCGTCCTGGGCATTGCGGCACCGGGCTACGGCTCAGCAGGTGTGTCAGGCAGCTACGTGGTCTAGTCTGCACACTTTCACGAAGCACTATCAAGTGCATACCTATGCTTCGGCAGACGCCAGTCTAGGTAGGCGAGTCCTTCAGGCGGCGGTTGCCCACCTGTAAGAGGGGGCCGTTTTCGGCTCTTTTTATCGAGGTATTCTTTTACCCACCCAGGGACTGCTCTTGGACGTCCCGATTGTCTGGGTCTCCCAATGGAGCGACAAAGAAAAAGGGAATTTTGTTTACTTACCGTAAATTCCTTTTCTTCTAGCTCCTATTGGGAGACCCAGCACCCGCCCCTGTGCCCTTCGGGCTAGTTGTTCTTTTGTGTACACATGTTGTTCATGTTGAATTGTTCTTTTGGTTCATGGTCTTCAGTTCTCCGAACATCCTTCGGATTGAATTTACCCTAGACCAATTTATAAGTTTCCTCCTTCCTGCTTTTGCACCAAAACTGAGGAGCCCGTGGTCCACGGGAGGGTGTATAGGCAGAGGGGAGGGGTTACACTTTTTAAAGTGTAATACTTTGTGTGGCCTCCAGAGGCAGAAGCTATACACCCAATTGTCTGGGTCTCCCAATAGGAGCTAGAAGAAAAGGAATTTACGGTAAGTAAACAAAATTCCCTTTATTTTAGCTGTTTACAAAAACATGTTCAGAAATACAATTATATATATATATATATATATATATATATATATATATATATATATATATATATATATATATATATATATATATATATAATATGGGCTGAAAGTGCACACTCCCAGCTGCAATATGAGCGTTTTCAAATCCAAATCGGAGAAAGGGTTTAGGAAGCATAGCTCTGTAATGCATAGCCTCTTCTTTTTCAAGGGACCAAATGTAATTGGACAAGGGACTCTAAGGGCTGGAATTAACTCTGAAGGCGTCTCCCTCGTTAACCTGTAATCAATGAAGTAGTTAAAAGGTCTGGGGTTGATTACAGGTGTGTGGTTTTGCATTTGGAAGCTGTTGCTGTGACCAGACAACATGCGGTCTAAGGAACTCTCAATTGAGGTGAAGCAGAACATCCGGAGGCTGAAAAAAAAGAAAAAATCCATCAGAGAGATAGCAGACATGCTTGGAGTAGCAAAATCAACAGTCGGGTACATTCTGAGAAAAAAGGAATTGACTGGTGAGCTTGGGAACTCAAAAAAGCCTGGGCGTCCACGGATGACAACAGTGGTGGATGATCGCCTCATACTTTCTTTGGTGAAGAAGAACCTGTTCACAACATCAACTGAAGTCCAGAACACTCTCAGTGAAGTAGGTGTATCTGTCTCTAAGTCAACAGTAAAGAGAAGACTCCATGAAAGTATATACAAAGGGTTCACATCTAGATGCAAACCATTCATCAATTCCAAAAATAGACAGGCCAGAGTTAAATTTGCTGAAAAACACCTCATGAAGCCAGCTCAGTTCTGGAAAAGTATTCTATGGACAGATGAGACAAAGATCAACCTGTACCAGAATGATGGGAAGAAAAAAGTTTGGAGAAGAAAGGGAACGGCACATGATCCAAGGCATACCACATCCTCTGTAAAACATGGTGGAGGCAACGTGATGGCATGGGCATGCATGGCTTTCAATGGCACTGGGTCACTTGTGTTTATTGATGACATAACAGCAGACAAGAGTAGCCGGATGAATCCTGAAGTGTACCGGGATATACTTTCAGCCCAGATTCAGCCAAATGTCGCAAAGTTGATTGGACGGCGCTTCATAGTACAGATGGACAATGACCCCAAGCGTACAGCCAAAGCTACCCAGGAGTTCATGAGTGCAAAAAAGTGGAACATTCTGCAATGGCCAAGTCAATCACCAGATCTTAACCCAATTGAGCATGCATTTCACTTGCTCAAATCCAGACTTAAGACGGAAAGACCCACAAACAAGCAAGACCTGAAGGCTGCGGCTGTAAAGGCCTGGCAAAGCATTAAGGAGGAAACCCAGCATTTGGTGATGTCCATGGGTTCCAGACTTAAGGCAGTGATTGCCTCCAAAGGATTCGCAACAAAATATTGAAAATAAAAATATTTTGTTTGGGTTTGGTTTATTTGTCCAATTACTTTTGACCTCCTAAAATGTGGAGTGTTTGTAAAGAAATGTGTACAATTCCTACAATTTCTATCAGATATTTTTGTTCAAACCTTCAAATTAAACGTTACAATCTGCACTTGAATTCTGTTGTAGAGATTTCATTTCAAATCCAATGTGGTGGCATGAGGAGCCCAACTCGCGAAAATTGTGTCACTGTCCAAATATTTCTGGACCTAACTGTAGATGTGTATAGCAAAACGTGTAATTGCAATAATTTTCTGGGAGAAATACTTTATTTTCTTGAACAATTTCAAAGGTGCCAACATTTTTAGCCATGACTTTAACCACTTCAAGGTTTCCGAATCCTGAAGCATGTAAAAGAAATGATGTATATCAAAATACGTGCACAGCACAGGAAAAAGAGATTGAGTTCATATCCTTTATTACAGCTTGTTAGGTTTGGATGAAACCTGCACATAGGCAACTAATGCTTAAGAATCAGATTATTTTGGGCTATTTATTTATTGTAAAGAAGATTAAACATGGACTTTATAAAGTGTTGTACAATTATATTGTGGAGGTCGTCTGAGCTATAGCTTGTTTGTTCAAACGTAATAAGAATATCTGTGTATATAAATAATCAAAATGTAGATGTAGTTGCAAAATTATCTGTCTGTCTATGTAGCCATCGCATAGATACGGCACCGTCTCTGGATATCCCAAACGAAGACTGCATTAGCAGTCTTCACCTAAATTCCTCCCTTGACAATATCTTATCCAGCAATGTGACCTCGTGTCTGCCGTCTACATATGACCGTCTACTTACAATATTCGGCTCTTCCGTCACCTTGTATGATCAGTCCTTGTTTCCTTTCATGAAGCTTTATGAATGATTGTTTTGCTTTTTTCTCAGCATTGCGCTTCACAATATTCTGAGCTTTTGGAAACCACAGAAACCCCAAAGTGAGTATACATTTATAATCAGTGGGTTGGTTTTTTTTTGTCTGTTTTTATTTTTTACTTTTTTTTTTTTTAAGGTAGCCTTAGAGATGCAAAAGACCACAAAAATAGTAAAAATGTCAGTGTAATAGCTTGTCCTCTGCTGGGAGAACGCACTTATATAATTGTATGATCCACCGTTATTTGTAGTCGTGTGTGACTTATACAAATCTCCATAAGAAGCAGCTGGGGATTCAAGATATGAGAAAATGTGGAGAAATACTGAACCATATACAGTGGAACCTCGGATTACGAGTAACTTGGTGTGCGAGTATTTCGCTATATGAGCAAAGCTTGCTGTAAATTTGTAACTTGGATTACGAGCAAGCTTTGCTGTACAAGCAAATACTTCCTGCACACACTTCCGGTTCCGTACTTTCACCGCGCTCTGACCCGTTCTGGCTGCTTCTTGTGGTCCGCAGGCACATGGATCCGGTAACAATGGACTGCTGCTGTCTGTGCTTCATGTCTGCCGTAGCTGAGCTCTCTCTGGTCAGCGCGCTGCCTTCGGGAGGTGTGCAATCAGAAGAAAGCGGCTTATGTATATGACCTCAGTGCGCTGGCCAATCTGAGGCAAGCGCCTCATGCGTATGACGTCTGCTGCTGAAGCACTGACAGCAGCAGCTCCTGCGTCGGCTGCGATCGTTACAGAGCTATATAGCATCTTATGGAAGTGCTGTGTTATCGGTTTGATTGCCTTTGAGCTTTTTGAAAACTTTTTCTTTATCGTTCATTTGGGAGACCCAGACTATGGGTGTTTAGCTTCTGCCTCCGGAGAACACACAAAGTACTACACTTAAAAGTGTAGCTCCTCCCTCTGAGCTTATACACCCCCTGGTGAGCAGACCCAGCCAGTTTATCGCTTTGTGTTCAGGAGGCATACATCCACACATGCATTCTCATATGATTTTTTCCTTTTGGAATGAGATTGAAGAAGTGCGGGTCCACGTCTGGACCCCCGGCATGTCCCTTCTCACCCCACTGTGTCGGCGGTGTTGTAAGGTTGATTTCAAAGGCTGGAGCCTTACATGCCGTGCTCCTTCACCATCCCTCCAGGGCTCTGGCTTGAAGTGGGAGCTAGCACGGTTTCCCTGCCTGGCAGGAGACCGGTCTCCATCCGCAGACCTTCAGGACCCTGCTGGACCGGAGCACTCATCCCCAGGGACCTGGCCCTGCGTCTCAGCAGCTAATTACCTGAGACGTTTATATTTTGGGGGTTCCTGTACTTTATTGTTGGGGAGAGTGTGCTTACTGTATTTATTG
This sequence comes from Anomaloglossus baeobatrachus, assembly GCF_048569485.1. Lineage (NCBI taxonomy): Eukaryota > Metazoa > Chordata > Amphibia > Anura > Aromobatidae > Anomaloglossus > Anomaloglossus baeobatrachus. Next base: position 219,166,433 of record NC_134356.1, on the reverse strand, counting down.
GCATTTCCGGCGGGTTCTCTAGCTGTCGCCCGAGAACCGCGCCGATGGTGCCTGCGCGTCGGCCTCGCCGCTCAAATTTAGGCCCCAACTTTGCCGGAGGCCTAGTTTCTGTTCTCTGCCCTCGCATGTCATTCATGCAGAGGGACAGGCTCGGCTCCTCCCGGCGGCCGTTCTGCACAGGGGAGGGACACTCCCCACTGCTGTGCGCGTATCTCCTCCCCTGTAGGTCTCTATGGCCCTCCAGATCCCGCTCTCACAGCCAAGTCCCGCCCCCTCTCTTCGCTCCGGCGGCCAGCTTCTCAGACAGAGTTCACTCGGCGCTGGTCTGCACTCTGCATCCCTTCTGAAGTGCTGTGCTTGGGGGTCCGGGCTTCGGGATCTGGAGGGCACACAACACCGCTCCAGCGGTCTGGTAAGCCACAACCGGTCTCTGGTTGTGGACCTCTGATTATACTCTCTGGGGTTCATTCTTTGGTAGAAGCTGTCCCCACTCCAGCAGCATGTCTCACACGAGGAGCAAGGCTCCAAAGCTTTATACTGTATGCGCTGCATGTAAGCTCCTGCTGCCTGAACCGAGCACCTATCCTCATTGTGATGTCTGCTCTAACTTGGCGGTGCCACAGCCTGGAGTCTCCCCCCCCCAGTGGTCTCTCAGGCTGCTCCTGCTCCTGTGGCTGAACCCCCGGCTTGGGTAGAATCCTTTTCTAGGTCTATCTCCCAGTCTTTTGCTGAGTCCATGGGACTTCTGTCCAGGACTTTGATAAATATGCATCAGCCCCCTTTACAGGGTGCCCCTACTGCTATGGGTCCCTTAGGTTCGGAGCTCACAGAGGATTCATCATCAGGGCCCAGACCCCGTCCTCCTAAGAAGAGACGCAGAGTTCCCTCTCCCTCCTCCTCCCGCGGCTCTGATTCCAGAGCTGACTCGCAGGATGAAGAGGATGCCTTTACAGGGGGCTCGGAGGCTAACTCCATGTACCCCATTGATCTGTCCGAGGGTGACTCAGATCTTAGTGACTTGATTGCTTCCATTAATTCTGTACTGGATCTCAATCCGCCAGTATCAGAGGAGCAACCTTCTCTGGCAGAAAAGCACCAGTTTACCTCGCCTAAGAGAGTAAAGAGTGTGTTCTTTAACCACTCCAGTTTTCAGGCCGCTGTGACCAAACCCAAAGCCTGTCCTGACAAACGCTTCCCAAAGCGTGGTTCTGATGACCGTTTTCCCTTTCCACCTGAGGTGGTCAAGGAGTGGGCTCAGTCCCCAAAGGTAGACCCTCCGGTGTCTAGGCTCTCAGCCCGGACCGTTGTGTCGGTGGCTGATGGCATCTCCCTTAAGGATTCCACTGACCGTCAGATTGACCTTCTGGCCAAATCCGTGTATGAAGCGGCGGGGGCCGCGTTTTCCCCGACTTTTGCAGCAGTGTGGGCTCTCAAAGCCATCTCTGCTTCTCTAGAGGAGATGCATTCCCTCACCAGGGACTCTATGCCCGAAATGGTTGCCTTAACTTCCCAAGCTTCAGCTTTTTCATCTTATGCCATGTCTGCCATGCTGGAGGCTTCTCACCGCACTGCGGTGGCTTCGGCTAATTCCCTCGTTATCCGCAGGATCTTGTGGCTTCGAGAGTGGAAGGCAGATGCTTCTTCTAAGAAGTACCTTGCTGGGCTCCCTTTTGCTGGGTCCCGGCTGTTCGGAGAACAGCTGGATGAAATTATTAAGGAAGCTACTGGCGGGAAGAGTACTTCCATGCCACAAAAAAAAAACAGGAAACCTGCCCAGGGTAGGAATCAGTCGAGGTTTCGCTCCTTTCGTTCCTCCAACTGGTCGTCCTCTAAGCCCTCGGCCTCGTCCGCTAACTCAGCCAAGGACCAGAAATCCAACTGGCGCCCAAAAGCACGTCCACAGAAGACCACAGGAGGTGCTGCCACTAAGGCAGCCTCCTCATGACTCTGCCCGCTCCGGCGACGTCCTTAGTCGGTGGCAGGCTCTCCTACTTTGGCGACGCTTGGTTTCAACACGTCTCCGATCAGTGGGTGAGAGATATCATCTCCCACGGCTACAGGATAAAATTCACTTCCAGCCCGCCAAACAGATTTTTTCTCTCAACTCCCCCTTGCTCCAAGGCCGCCGCCTTCTCGCAGGCCGTGGCAGCCTTGCAGGCCAACGGAGTGATTGTACCGGTTCCCGCCCGGGAACGGTTCAGAGGTTTCTACTCAAATCTCTTCCTAGTTCCCAAAAAGGACGGTACCTTCCGGCCCATCCTGGATCTCAAGCTTCTCAACAAGCATGTTCAGGTGCAGCACTTTCGCATGGAGTCTCTGCGGTCAGTCATTGCCTCAATGACCCAAGGGGATTTTCTGGCATCCATCGACATCAGAGATGCCTATCTGCATGTGCCAATTGCAGTTTCACACCAGCGTTGGCTACGTTTTGCAATAGGAGAAGATCATTTCCAATTCGTGGCTCTCCCCTTCGGGTTAGCCACGGCCCCTCGGGTATTCACCAAGGTCATGGCAGCAATGATTGCGGTTCTGCACCTCCAGGGGTTGGCAGTGATTCCTTACCTGGACGACCTTCTAGTCAAGGCTTCATCCAGCGCATACTGTCAGCGGAGTGTCTCGCTCACTCTCGCCACTCTAGCCCAATTCGGGTGGCTGGTCAATCTGCCCAAATCCACTCTAACTCCGACCCAGAGTCTCACGTACCTAGGGATGCAGTTCGAGACTTTGCTGGCACTTGTGAAGTTGCCCTTAGTCAAACAGCAGTCCCTCCAGCTAGCTGTGCGCTCTCTGCTGAGGCCCCGCCGTTATACCCTCAGGCGTCTGATGCAGGTGCTGGGTCAAATGGTGGCGTCCATGGAGGCTGTTCCCTTTGCCCAGTTCCATCTGCGCCCCCTGCAGCTGGACATTCTCCGCTGTTGGGACAAGCGGCCGTCCTCCTTACACAGGTTAGTGGCTCTGTCGCCACAGACCAGGAGCTCTCTTCAGTGGTGGCTTCGGCCCCTCTCCCTTTCCCAGGGGCGCTCCTTCCTGGCCCCGTCCTGGGTGATTTTCACCACGGATGCCAGTCTATCCGGCTGGGGAGTGGTATGTCTCCACCACAGAGCGCAGGGCACTTGGACTCCGTCCGAGTCAGCCCTTTCAATCAATGTGCTGGAAACCAGAGCCGTGCTTCTGGCTCTCCTAGCTTTTCACCACCTGTTGGCGGGCAGGCACATTCGAGTCCAGTCAGACAACGCGACAGCGGTTGCCTACATCAATCACCAAGGCGGGACACGCAGCCGCCTGGCAATGTTGGAGGTACAACGCATCCTTCAATGGGCGGAGGCCTCAAAGTCCACCATATCCGCAGTCCACATCCCAGGCGTGGAAAACTGGGAGGCAGATTATCTCAGCCGTCAAAGCGTGGACGGTGGCGAGTGGTCCCTGCACCCGGCAGTGTTTCAGTCAATCTGCCGCAAATGGGGCACTCCGGACGTGGACCTAATGGCATCCCGTCATAACAACAAAGTTCCTGTTTACGTGGCTCGCTCCCACGATCCCCAGGCATTCGCCGCGGACACTCTGGTTCAAGACTGGTCCCAGTTTCGTCTGTCCTACGTGTTTCCCCCTCTAGCTCAATTGCCCAGAGTCCTGCGCAAGATCAGAATGGAGGGCCGTCGAGTCATCCTCATTGCACCGGACTGGCCCAGGCGAGCTTGGTATCCAGACCTGCTCCATCTGTCCGAAGACATGCCGTGGCATCTCCCGGACCGTCCAGACCTACTCTCGCAAGGTCCGTTTTTCCGCCCGAATTCTGCGGCTCTCAAATTGACGGCGTGGCTCTTGAGTCTTGGATTTTGACGGCTTCTGGTATTCCTCCTGAAGTCATCTCCACTATGACTCGGGCCCGTAAGTCTTCCTCCGCTAAGATCTATCACAGGACTTGGAAAATTTTCCTGTCCTGGTGTCGCTCTACCGACCATCCCCCTTGGCCATTCTTCTTGCTGACCCTTCTGTCTTTTCTACAGTCCGGTCTGCAGCTAGGACTGTCCCTCAACTCTCTCAAGGGACAAGTCTCAGCTCTGTCAGTTCTGTTCCAGCGGCGTCTCGCTCGGCTGGCTCAGGTCCGCACCTTCATGGAAGGCGCGTCTCACATCATTTCGCCTTATCGGCGGCCCTTGGATCCCTGGGACCTTAACTTGGTTCTCACGGTTTTGCAGAAACCCCCCTTTGAGCCTCTTAGGGAGGTTTCTTTGTATCGTCTTTCACAGAAAGTGACCTTTCTGGTGGCCATAACTTCCCTCAGGAGAGTCTCGGATTTGGCTGCTCTCTCTTCGGAGTCACCTTTTTTAGTTTTCCATCAAGACAAGGTGGTTCTCCGTCCGACTCTGGACTTTCTTCCTTAGGTGGTCTCTCCTTTCCACCTTAACCAGGACATTACCCTACCTTCCTTTTGTCCGGCTCCTGTTTATCGCTTTGAAAAAGCCCTGCATACTCTGGATCTGGTGCGTGCTCTCCGGATCTATGTGTCTCGCACCGCTGCACTTAGGCGGTGCACTTCTCTTTTTGTGCTAACCACAGGTCGGCGCAAGGGCCTTTCTGCTTCTAAGCCGACCTTAGCCCGTTGGATTAGATCGACTATTTCGGATGCCTACCAGAGTACTCAGGTGCCTCCCCCGCCGGGGATCAAGGCACATTCGACCAGAGCTGTCGGTGCCTCTTGGGCTTTCAGGCACCAGGCTACGGCTCAGCAAGTCTGTCAGGCTGCTACTTGGACTAGCCTGCACACCTTTTCGAAGCACTACCAAGTGCATGCTCATGCTTCGGCAGATGCGAGCTTGGGCAGACGCATCCTTCAGGCGGCTGTCGCCCATTTGTGAAGTTAGGTTCTGCCTACTTCTTAGTTTTTCTGTTTATTTCCCACCCAGGGACTGCTTTGGAACGTCCCATGGTCTGGGTCTCCCAAATGAACGATGAAGAAAAAGAGAATTTTGTTTACTTACCGTAAATTCTTTTTCTTATAGTTCCGTATTGGGAGACCCAGCACCCTCCCTGTTGCCTGTTGGCAATTTCTTGTTCCGCGTGTTATCACCGGCTGTTGTCGTGGACAGAGTCTCCGGTTGTTCCGGCTCTTGCTCTGTTCTACTTGTGAGTGGCTATTCTCCTTCAGCTTTTGCACTAAACTGGCTAGGACTGGCTCACCAGGGGGTGTATAAGCTCAGAGGGAGGAGCTACACTTTTAAGTGTAGTACTTTGTGTGTCCTCCGGAGGCAGAAGCTAAATACCCATGGTCTGGGTCTCCCAATACGGAACTATAAGAAAAAGAATTTACGGTAAGTAAACAAAATTCTCTTTTTTTTAATTATAAATACATTGCTTTTAGACGGAAACGAGGAGAACGAGGAGAAGTTGTAGAGACGGTTGAAGATGTAATTGTGCGCAAACTCACAACCGAAAGAATTGAGGAATTAAAGAAATTAATTAAAGAAACACAAGATAAGTATAGGTAAATGTTTTATCTTTTTTAGTTTCTATTTATATTAAAAGGTTTTTCCTATCTTGGATATTTATTTCATATCCACAAGGTTTGCCATAAATGTCTGGTAGAGTCCTACGCTTGTTTTGGCTATTTTCAAAAAAGGGATTGTCCCACGTACAAATTATTATTCCAAAATCTATTGATTAAACTGTACTAAGTTCCATAATTGGATGTGTTAAAAAAAAAAACCTGTTTATGTAGTGAGATAATATTGGAAATGTGCCCCTGCTATGTACTATAATGACTGTTTGACTGTGTAGGGACGTGGTGTGAATATACCACAATTCCTTGTAAGGCGAGGAAGAATAAAGGCCCTGTCACACACAGAGATAAATCTGCGGCAGATCTGTGGTTGCAGTGAATTTGTGGACAATCAGTGGCAGGTTTGTGGCTGTGTACAAATGGAACAATATGTCCATGATTTCCCTGCAACCACAGATCTGCCAAAGAGTTATCTCTGTGTAAAGTGGCCTTAAGTCATTTTGCAGCCACTGCAATTCCGTCTGTATAATCACTTATTCTTTCTGTGAGGTAAAATTTTACTAAGCCTGTTTTATCATGAGTGTTTCTGTCTTGTCTCTACCACTTTGAGCTCATCATAAATCAAATTGGTGAGATAGAAGCTGTGACTGCTTCTGAGCTCCTATGTAACTGATATGCAATGTTTTACCTCACAGAAAGCAGCATCTGTGATTCGATGCTGTCCTGTTTGCATACTCTGTTTTCTCCCCTGCCCAGAAGATGCGTTTTGTGCAACCTTCAGTCAGACACAGCCATTACACAGTACGTAGCAGGGGCACATTTCTAAGATTATTATTCTTATAATACGTCCAATTGTGGAACGTATTATTTTCCAAGATCTATTGATTAAATTGTACTTTGTTGGTGGGGCAAGTGGATGGGGAGGGCCATGTATGCTTGGTTACCTCTTTATTTACAGCAGGGAGACAAATGTCACATACACCAAGGATATGTATGCTTATTCACATGTAAAAGGTTCCTTTTTTATGAGAAGATGAGGAGTTACACATCCAATATCTTACACATCACAGAGGTAGTTGCAGTATGTTAACCTACATATGGCTCACAAGAATATTTGTTCTGTTTAGTTAATTTTATATAGTTCTTTTATTTTTCAATTTATTTATTTATTTTTTTTTTAGAAAATTGAAGAAAGAAGCCGAACTGATTCAGAGTGGCCACATGGACAGCAAATTAGATGACGTGTGGAACGACATTGTGACGTATGGTCTACTTTCTGTTTTCTTCCCCCATTTCTTTCTTTTCTTCTAACTTCATCGGCCAATAAACTTACCCTGTTACCCAAACTCTTTGTGGTCTCAACATTTTGTAGCAAGAAAAAACAGGACGAGGAAGAGGCAGAGATGAAAAAGAAGGCAACCGATGCCGCTTATCAAGGTGAGGCTAGATTTAGATGTGATTGATAAAAGTGAACAGGAGATGCCTTTTTCTATTTCCAATTCTACTTCCAATTAGTAATGTAGTATAGTTCTTCTGATTAGTTATGTTTCTTACCTCATGTGCAGGGCATTGCAGCTTAGTTATCGCTGCACATGAGGTAAGGGAAATAGCTAATCAGGAGAACTATACTACATTTCTAATTGAAGGTATTTGCTAATACTATTACACTTACTATATATTGGGATAGGATCTTGGAAATGGCAGCACCCCTTTTTAAGGACAGAAACGCAGGAAACAAATTTCCAGTATTAACTTTTATTGTTTCTTTAAAGCTATGTACCCGCGGATATATCCGCAGGTTTCCCGCAGCTGATGCCCGGAATCCGCAGCTATACATAGCTATGGGATTCCTAGCTGCTGTAAACCTGCGGACATTTGTGCGTCTTACCTGCAGAAGTCCTGGCCTCTTTCTCCATAGTGTAGGGCCGGGATTTCCGCAGGAATAATTGACATGCAGTTCTGTGCGGGACATCCGCAGCATATTCCGCAGCCACACATCCCGCAGCGTGGACACAGACACTCCCCATGTCCCATAGAATAACATGGGGAGTGTCTGTACTTGTTAACTGCAGATTTATCTAGAAAATCCAGATAAATCTACAGATTTTCTGCAGCAAATTCCGCGGTTAGAGTCCCGTGGGCACAGAGCCTAACTATACACTATTGGGAGAAATATGTAAGTTATATATATTGGAGAAGCAAGTTCTCCTCTAGCGGACAATTCTTGTCTGTAGCTTACTGGGTTTGTGCTTGAAGATTCTTGCTTGCGTCTGTTATATACGGTAACACAAATCTAACGTGTTTAGTCCGCTATTAGGATTAAAGCCCCATACACATGAACGCTTGGCCTGGCACTACTGTGTTCTCTATGACCGCACAGCCGCACCAACATCATCTACTCATACATATGCAATTGTGGTTGATCCCACCTTTATTGGTTGGTTTGGCCTAATTTTAAAGCATAAACGTCATTTTAATTTTCATTTCATAAATCAATAGTACACATGAAAATAAGCAACTTTGCAATATATCTAATCAGACTAATCTGTTTGTTTTTCTGCAAGAATTGATCAGTCATTATCAAAATTCTCAATTCTGATGTAAAATCTGTATCAGTGAAGACTTTCCCCTTTACAGAGAGAGGAGATGGCAGTTGGTGCTGATGAAATTCTACGGAGATAGAAGAGTGTGGAGGGGCGGAGCTCTACATCTAGCTCCTCCCATTATCATAGAATCTACCATCTCCTCTCAGTAAGGGGAAAGTCTTGGAATAGAGAATTTTGATAATGACTGATCAATTCTGGCAGAGAATGAAGCAGATTTCTCTGATCAGATATAATACACAGTTGCTTATTTTCATGTGTACTATTGATTTCTGAAATAAAAAATGAAAACATCGGTTACACTTTAAGCCTAATATGTACAGATGTTTCCCACATCGTACCTCTTTGTCCTCGTGTACGTTTGTGTCTGATCGCCTCTGCCTTCAATACAAAGTTTTAAATGTGAAGAGTGGGGCTCAAATACTTCTGTTTTAGAAATATATATATATATATATATATATTATACGAAAGGTTTTCATCATCTTACAATCACTTCTGCGTTCTCTTTCTCAGCAAGGCAGGCAGCTAAGAATATTCCTCGCCGAAGTTCGAGCACAATAGGCCGAACATCTCTTGGATCTTCATCACCGGGGGGAGAGTTTGGTTTAGGAGACCTGACACCAAATAGCACCGAGGAGGGAAACATGGGGGTATGCCTACATTTTCTAATGTCTTCTAACTAGGCATTGACGTATATATGAGTAATTGTTGAATATTTACAAAATGATGTCTTTACTCCAGGTAAGTGTGGGGTCTTTACCAAACACCCCAGTGTCCTCCTTCATTGGCATTCCTGACACCCCTCCTCCTCCTGCCCCTTTGGAGTCCCCGTTGAGCCCTGTGATGGACGACTCTCCCCAGAGAAAGATGGTGGGACAGAAATCAACACCGCCCCCCTCCCCGCTGTTATCGGAGCTCCTGAAGAAAGGCAGTCTGTTGCCCACAAGTCCCCGGCTGGTATGGAACCCCTCACTGGGTCTCACGGAGGACGCCCCAACACAACCCAAAGTCTTGCCAAGGGAGGTAAAATCTGCCCGTGGTCAAGTTTCTTGCCATATCTTTTTCTTTCTCCACAGGTCAGTGAGGGTGAAATGACTTTAGGATCAAATACAATTACTGGTTCAAATGTCTTAATGGACGTTGGAGTACTTCCAAGCCTACATGGAGGTGAGCTGCACCCTATTTCAGGCACAATTCCAGCATCTCCGGCAGCATCAGGTATGGAGTTGAAATTGTAGCATGTCAAATAGGCAATGCAATACTTCTCAGATACTTATTGAGTGGCTGAATGGATTATACATTATTCTTAAAAGACTTTCTTTCTGTCAACCTTTTTTCTCCTGTGGCTTGGTCCTTGTGTCTGATTTCTGGTTATGTGATCACCTTTGCTCCACTCTTTCTTCCGTCCTGTTTTCCTGTTCCTGGCCCCCTCTTGTGGTGTTGTGCCCCTTCCTGTTCTTGCTAGGTGCTCCCACTCTATCCCGGCTTCTAGAAGCTGGCCCTGCGCACTTCGCTGCACCTCTCGCTTCCTTCTCTGCTACTACAAGCGAATCTCCGTCTAAATCTTTGCTGACCCCAATAGAGTCCCAGGCTACCATTATTATGATGTCCGCACTTCCAATGACTGCAGCTGTCCCAGGTAACTCCTGCCTTGGGTTTAAGGCTTGCATTAATTGTTTCTTAATACTGAAGTCTTTACATGCACTGTGATGAAGGTCGGTTACCACATGTTGTTAGATTAATACATATTCTAAAATAATTTTCATCTTAATGCAATGTGATTTTTTTTTTTTTTTTTTTTTTTGTGGAAATGGATTGATAAGACTCAGAACAAGTTTTTATTGCCCCTGTAGTGACCCAGCAGGAGGACAGCGACAGTACTTCTGATCCACACGCCGTTTCTGTGTCCATGGACAATAGTGACATTTCCATGATCATAGATTCTATTAACAAGGAATGCCTGGGTACTGGAGAGGGCAGCACACCATCAAAGGACGAGTCTTCAGACAGCAAGGGGGACCTGGATCTGGCAGAGAAAATGGACATTGCGGTATCTTACACAGGAGAGGAGCTGGACTTTGAAACTGTTGGAGATATCATTGCAATAATTGAAGACAAGGTAAAATGAGACATTTCTGATTTATTTTATTACATATCAGTAAGTGAAAACCTATTGTTAAAGCTTTTCAGATGATGCATGCCTCATTCACGGCTATATGATTTCATCCATGTCTGACTCGGAAACACTGGGCTGATTCAGATCAAAACATTGTTTTGAACCTGCTGAGGGCCAATGCACACACAGGTGACTAGCTGGACATGTGGGTTCCCGGCAGATTCTCCTTGCCCACTGCCAAGTACTGACACTCAATGGGAGTAGACTGGGAGAAATCCAACTATTTTCCCAGGCGGATCAGTCACCGATGGCTTTTACAGTATGTTTTTCTCTGAAGAGGTGTCGTTTTTCAGAGTTAAACATACATGGCTGAAGTCTTGCAATTAGTGTCTGATAAACGTTGCCTATGGATTGGGTAGCATATCATGCTCTCTTTAAAAATAATAACTATAGGAAATCTTTGTGGCAAATGATCAAAACTTTTAAAGGGAATCTGTCTGCAGGCTTTTGCAGTTAAGGCCGGGATCAGATGGTCATATAACACCAACAATGTTTGCATCAATATACCCAGACTGGCCAGCGGCTTTCCTGACACTGATAGGTGCATAGAAATACATGAAACTGGCTTGCTTGGGTCAGGAAAGCCGCAGCCAGTGTGTGCACTGCAATGCATTCCTCATCCAAGTTCTACGTCCCTCTGACCCCAGCCTTAATCTGTGAGCAGCATAACATAGGGCACAAGTGCCTGATTCCAGGGATATGTCACTTATTAGTCTGTGTGTTGTTTGGATATAATTAGCATTTTATCATCCGGAGATTATCACAGGAGGACTAGTTCTAATGTGCACAGTAGTCAGGCTAATCTACAGTATGTTACCCTACACCACCACTGATTTGGCAGCTTGTTGACATTTCACAGTGTTAGGTGTTATGATTCAGGGACCGAGGAGGATCAAAAAATGCAGAATCCCAAAAAGTTAACAGAGTGGCTGGAAACTTAACGGACTGCAGACCACCGCCTGACACACAACTGGAAGTAGCCGTGGGACGAGCCTACGATGAACTGGACGCCTCGACAAAGCCGGACTAAATAATCTCACAGATAGAGATATAAGAAAGCTAATCTGCCTCGGAGCAGTTCCCATAGATAGCCCCCCACATGTAAAGGCTACGGTGATATAGAAAAACACAAGCCAGAAAAGACAGATTTCAGCAAAGGTGAGGCCCAAACTATCTTGATAGGAAAGGGCAACTATCTGCAGCCGTAAAAACCCTAACATATTCCAGCACTTCTGATATGGAAAAATCCTGAGGTCACACAACCTCTCCCCCACTGTATCAGCACTCTGATCTTACTGGGATCCTAAAACACTAATACAGATGAGGGACTGAATTAATACCAAGCATGTGAAACACAATACCTTGCAGAATCATGGAGCTAAGTATACAGACACTCCCAGCAGGGAATTATCTCATTCCACCAAGAACTCCACACAGACAACAGGAATGAAGCCTTAAGGGCCCTTTACACACTGCAACATCGCAAACGACATCGCTGTAACGTCACTGGTTTTGTGATGTAATAGCGACCTCCCCAGCGACATTGCAGTGTGTGAAACACATCAGCGACCTGGCCCCTGCTGTGAGGTTGCTGATCACTACACATCTCTCAGGACCATTCTTTGGTCCTTTGTTTCCCGCTGTGCAGCATGATCGCTAGAAAGTCTCAGTGTGTAAAGGGGCTTTTACAGCGACTTCGTTAGCGACTTCCCTTTTAAAAAGCTGCTTTACAACATCCCCAATGACTAGCTAGGTCGTTCTGCAGGTCCGTATCGCTGTTGCGTCGTTTTCCAGGTATGCCTCTTTGACAGCTTACCAGCGACTCACACTTTGTAGCGATCCCGGCCAGGTTGGGATCGCTGGTGGGATCGCTAGAAAGTCTCAGTGTGTAAAGGGGCCTTTAGTATTAAAGCAGAAAAAACAACAAGAAAGTGGAAAACAAACAGCAGAGGTACAAAGACTGCTTATCTTAGAGGAGTTCTGGTAGTAAGCAGAGCTGGTTACAGAATGTCATTAACACACAGGAGACATTGACCACCAGCAAATAACAAGAGAGAAATACTCAGTTATATAGTCCCAATCTGACCCTGATTGCCAGTTCTCCACAGGTGTGTGGCTTTCACTCCACACATCAACTGCACTGCCAGCACTGACCACAAGAGGGAGCCCCAAACTGGAAAACGTATTCACAACAGTAAGGGTTAACAGGAGTATTAGAAAAATCCCTTAAAATCTAAATTTTATTTTACTCAATTAAAACTACCCAAGTGGACAAAACACCATAGCAAAAAAATCTGCAAACACAGACCCTTCATTAGGGCTGTGGATAAAGGTAGCCCTATTAATACATATTTGCACCGACAATTAAGGGAAGTGTACCTATGTAGCAGTATGTATTTAGTGATTGTTTACTATCATTATGCACAATTTGCTAAATCCTGCTTTTCATTTGGGGACTTCAGCATGTGTTGTTCCCTTCTTTTTTTGTCTTTGGTCTGTTCAGTCACATTAGTCCAGAAGGGCTTGGTGTATGAGGTAGCGCCCTGGCTTGTATATTGTAACATTGACTTTTGTCCTTTGCAGGGCATTTGGGTGGAGAGAATCGTTAAGGTTTTGGTTTTTTTTTCCTCTCCCCCTATGCCCAGTGTAGATTTTAGGCTTCAGTGCACTATATCATCTAATATATAAAGCTGTGTGTGTGTGTGTGTGTGTGTGTGTGTGTGTGTGTGTCGCATTTATAATCACGAAATTTTGCACAGACTCCTCATGTGACTCAGGGAACATCATAGATCATGTTTGGGCGGGAAAATTTAACCCCGTGCTTTACAGTTAGTCTCCAAAATCCTGCCTCCATTAATCTGAATGGAGGTGGGAGATACGGGCTATTAATAGCAACTGCCAGTGGTTGCTATAGGAACAAAATAAACTTAGTATAAGAAGCCAATGTGTGAGGTAATAAGATGTCGGTGGGGAGACAAACAGAGAGAGACAGAAAAAGACAGAGACAGCCCTGGAAGGAGACAGCCCTGGAAGGAGACAGCCCTGGAAGGAGACAGCCCTGGAAGGAGACAGCCCTGGAAGGAGACAGCCAAACAGAAAGAGACAGCCAAACAGAAAGAGACAGCCAAACAGAAAGAGACAGCCAAACAGAAAGAGACAGCCAAACAGAAAGAGACAGCCAAACAGAAAGAGACAGCCAAACAGAAAGAGACAGCCAAACAGAAAGAGACAGCCAAACAGAAAGAGACAGCCAAACAGAAAGAGACAGCCAAACAGAAAGAGACAGCCAAACAGAAAGAGACAGCCAAACAGAAACTGATGCAGAGACAGCCAAACAGAAACTGATGCAGAGGCAGGCAGGGAAACTGATGCAGAGGCAGGCAGGGAAACTGATGCAGAGGCAGGCAGGGAAACTGATGCAGAGGCAGGCAGGGAAACTGATGCAGAGGCAGGCAGGGAAACTGATGCAGAGGCAGGCAGGGAAACTGATGCAGAGGCAGGCAGGGAAACTGATGCAGAGGCAGGCAGGGAAACTGATGCAGAGGCAGGCAGGGAAACTGATGCAGAGGCAGGCAGGGAAACTGAGACCGACAAACTCGAAGAGAGATAGTTAGTTATTATCCCGGGCAACGCCCGGGTACTACAGCTAGTACATTATATAGGGCTACACCAGGCAAAGTAGGGGGAGTCGACGTGGAACGAGGGCGCCAAGCTAAGTTAGGGTGTCATACCCTCCGTTGTAAGGTAGGAGTGAGCCCTAGGGTATTAATGAGTCTACCAATCAAGTGTCTGTTTGCATATTTTTTTGCTTCTACTACCATCTACTGTCTACAAACTATATCCTTAGCCTGTGTATTATTACCCTTTAAATGAATTTTTGTTTGCTATGGTGTTTTGTCCACTTGGGTGGTTTTAATTGAGTAAAATAAAATTTAGATTTTAAGGGATTTTTTGAATATTCCTGTTAACCCTATTTTCTTTGTCGCTCCATTGGGAGACCCAGACAATTGGGTGTATAGCTTCTGCCTCCGGAGGCCACACAAAGTATTACACTCAAAAGTGTAACCCCTCCCCTCTGCCTATACACCCTCCCGTGCATCACGGGCTCCTCAGTTTTATGCTTTGTGTGGAAGGAGGCACACATCCACTCACACATCTCCTCCATTTTAGTCAGCAGCAGCTGCTGATTGTATCGGTTGGAAGAAAAGAGGGCCCCCACGGGGCTCCCGGCATGCTCCCTTCTCACCCCACTAAGTCGGCGGTGCTGTTAAGGTTGAGGTACCCATTGCGGGTACGACGGCCGGAGCCTCATGCCGTGTCTCCTTCTCCATCCCTTAGGGCTCTGGTAGAAGTGGGATCCGAAGCGGTCATCCAGGTTCTGGGACCGTGCTCCCTCCGCAGCCCCTGAGGGAATCTGCTGGACAGGAGCTTATCTATCCTCAGGGACAGGGCCCTGCATCCACGAGGTACTCTGTGTCCCCATGGGGAATGTGTATGGAGCGCCTGGTTCCCGGACAAGGTCCCGGCCTTCATGGCACGATCTCAAGATCACAGAGCTCTGGCGGCGGACGCATTAGTTCAGGATTGGTCGCAGTTTCGACTGCCTTATGTATTTCCTCCTCTGGCAATGCTGCCCAGAGTACTACGCAAGATCAGGTCCGACTGCCGTCGCGCCATTCTCGTCGCTCCAGACTGGCCGAGGCGGTCATGGTACCCGGATCTGTGGCATCTCACGGTGGGTCAGCCGTGGGCGCTGCCAGACCGCCCAGACTTGCTGTCGCAAGGGCCGTTTTTCCATCTGAATTCTGCGGCCCTCAACCTGACTGTGTGGCCATTGAGTCCTGGCTCCTAGCGTCTTCAGGGTTGTCTCAGGATGTCATTGCCACTATGAGACAGGCCAGGAAACCGACGTCCGCCAAGATCTATTACAGGTCTTGGCGGATTTTCTTGTCCTGGTGTTCTGATAAAGGTTTTACTCCCTGGCCTTTTGCCTTACCCACTTTTCTTTCCTTCCTTCAATCCGGAATGGATAAGGGGTTGTCACTTAGTTCTCTCAAAGGGCAAGTATCGGCACTCTCAATATTCTTTCAAAAGCGCCTGGCCAAGCTTCCACAGGTCCGCACGTTCCTGCAGGGAGTTTGCCACATAGTCCCACCTTACAAGCGCCCGCTTGAACCCTGGGACCTTAACAGGGTGCTAACGGCTCTTCAGAAACCGCCTTTTGAGCCGCTGCGGGATGTCTCCTTATCACGTCTTTCGCAGAAAGTGGCATTTCTAGTAGCAGTTACTTCACGCCGTAGAGTGTCGGAGCTTGCAGCACTGTCATGCAAAGCCCCCTTCCTGGTTTTTCACCAGGATAAGGTGGTTCTCCGTCCTGTTCCGGAATTTCTCCCTAAGGTGGTATCGCCTTTTCATCTCAATCAGGATATCACCTTACCTTCATTTTGCCCTAATCCAATTCACCGCTTTGAAAAGGATTTGCACTCATTAGATCTAGTGAGAGCACTCCGATTCTACGTGTCTCGCACAGCGCCCCTGCGCCGTTCAGATGCGCTCTTTGTCCTTGTGGCCGGTCAGCGTAAGGTTTCGCAAGCTTCCAGGTCAACCTTGGCTCGGTGGATCAAGGAACCGATTCTTGAAGCTTACCGTTCTTCGGGGCTTCCGATTCCTTCGGGGCTGAAAGCCCATTCTACCAGAGCCGTGGGGGCGTCCTGGGCATTGCGGCACCAGGCAACGGCTCTACAAGTGTGTCAGGCAGCTACGTGGTCTAGTATGCACACTTTCACAAAGCACTATCAAGTGCATGCCTATGCTTCGGCAGATGCCAGTCTAGGTAGGCAAGTCCTTCAGGCGGCGGTGGCCCACCTGTAAGAGGGAGTCGTGTCGGCTCTTGTTATCGAGGTATTCTTTTACCCACCCAGGGACTGCTTTTGGACGTCCCAATTGTCTGGGTCTCCCAATGGAGCGACAAAGAAGGGAATTTTGTTTACTTACCGTAAATTCCTTTTCTTCGGCGCTCCATTGGGAGACCCAGACGATTGGGTGTATAGCACTGCCTCCGGAGGCCACACAAAGCAATTACACTAAAAAGTGTAAGGCCCCTCCCCTTCTGGCTATACACCCCCAGTGGGATCACTGGCTCACCAGTTTTCTGCTTTGTGCGAAGGAGGTCAGACATCCACGCATAGCTCCACTGTTTAGTCAGCAGTAGCTGCTGACTCTATCGGATGGAAGAAAAGAGGGCCCATATGGGGCCCCCAGCATGCTCCCTTCTCACCCCACTTGCGGTTTGTAAGGTTGAGGTACCCATTGCGGGTACGGAGGCTGGAGCCCACATGCTGCTTTCCTTCCCCATCCCCCTGAGGGGCTCTGTGGAAGTGGGATCTTACCGGCCCCCAAACCCTGAGGCCGAGCTCCATCCACAGACCCAGAGACCCTGCTGGAGGAGCTGAGTACAGTCAGGGACAAGGCCCTGCAACGTTCAGGTACTCTGTGTCCCCGCACAGACAGGCCACGCACACTCCAGGCTTGCTGGGTGTGCTAGTGCGCCGGGGGCACTAGCGCTGCGCGCTCGGGTTAGAGTCACTACAGCTTAGCTGAGTGATTTTATGTCTTGGGAACTACCGCGCCGGCCGCTCCGGGAGCGGCGGCGCCGCTGGGACTTGTAGTGCGCCGGGGACTCGCGCTGCCCGCGCTTTTACGGCGGCAGCGCTCATAAATCTAGTCCCCGGCTTTTGCGGCCTAGCTCTGCTTCGTTCCCGCCCCCACCCTGTCAATCAGGGAAAGGGAGAGACGCTGTTCTATAGCCAGCGCCGAGGGCTGGAGTCTTATTTACATACTCCAGCCCTCTCACTGGGCACAGTGGGGACGCAAGTTTCCCGCTCTTGGTCTCAACACGCCCAGGGCCCGCCCCTCTCCACAGGACGCCGGCAGCCATTCCTGCATGCAGTCTGGCTGGAGAACGGACACAGGCTCTGGGGGACTCAGACAAGAGACTCTGGCGACCACACACCCGCGTTTATGCGGGCGGTAAGCTGCACATAAGTGCTGGCCCCACTAGTGCCACAGTGTTTTTTGGTGCATTTTTTCCCTGTACCATATATATTTATATTGCACTGTACATTCGCTTCTTGGCTTATACCCTACATTGCTCTGAGGAGACAACAACATGTCATCCGCAAAACGCAAGGGTGCCAAGGCACAGGCGGTATGCACTGCTTGTGCCGCATGTGGGGCTAATCTACCGGCAGGTTCCAATGACCCCCATTGTGTGCAATGTTCAATCCCTGTGCCACTTCGGCAGCCAGAGTCTATGGTAGTAGTGGCCCAGGCAGAGACGCCTGTGAACCCTGCCCCGGTGACGGGGACAGAATTTGCAGTTTTTGCTGATAAGATGTCTGTGACTATGACAAAAATCCTGGAAACCTTGCTCACACTGGTCAGGGTCTCAGCGAGACGAGGCTCTAGATACCCCTGATGGTGACGCTATGGTAAATGACCTTATAGCGGCCATCAATAGACTGTTGGATATTTCTCCCCCAGCCCCTTCAGCAGGAGGCAGCTGCACAGCAGGAGAAGTTCCATTTCCGGTATCCTAAGCGTAAATTGAGTACTTTTCTGGACCACTCTGACTTCAGAGAATCAGTCCAGAAACATCATGCTTATCCAGATAAGCGTTTCTCCAAACGTCTTAAGGATACACGTTATCCCTTTCCTCCTGACGTGGTCAAACGCTGGACCCAGTGTCCAAAGGTGGACCCCCCAATCTCCAGGCTTGCGGCTAGATCCATAGTTGCAGTGGAAGATGGGGCTTCACTTAAAGATGCCAATGACAGACAGATGGACCTTTTGGTTAAAGTCTGTCTATGAAGCTATCGGCGCGTCGTTTGCTCCAGCATTCGCGGCCGTGTGGGCACTCCAAGCTATTTCAGCTGGCCTGGCACAGGTGGACTCTATCATACGTCCAGCAGTGCCGCGAGTAGCGTCCCTAACCTCGCAAATGTCTGCGTTTGCGACTTACGCTATCAACGCTGTCCTGGACTCTACGAGCCGTACCTCAATGGCGTCTGCCAACTCTGTGGTTTTGCGCAGAGCCTTGTGGTTAAAGGAATGGAAAGCAGATTCTGCTTCCAAGAAATGTTTAACCAGCTTGCCACTGTCTGGAGACAGACTGTTTGGGGAGCAATTGGCTGAGATCATTAAACAGTCCAAAGGTAAGGACTCCTCCTTACCCCAGCCCAGATCGAGCAAACCTCAACAGAGGAAGTGGCAGTCGAGGTTTCGGTCCTTTCGAGGCTTCAGCAAGACCCAATTCTCCTCGTCCAAAGGGACTCAGAAAGAGCAAAGGAGCTCAGATTCCTGGCGGGCTCATTCACGCCCCAAGAAAGCAACCGGAGGAACCGCTTCCAAGGCGGCTGCCTCATGACTTTCGGCCTCATCCCTCCGCATCCTCGGTCGGTGGCAGGCTCTCCCGCTTTTGCGACATTTGGCTGCCACAGGTCAAAGACCGGTGGGTAGCAGACATTTTGTCTCACGGATACAGGATAGAATTCAGTTCTCATCCTCCGCCTCGGTTCTTCAGAACCTCCCCACATCCCGACCGAGCAAATGCCCTTCTGCAGGCGGTGTGCTCACTAAGAGCAGAAGGAGTGGTGATCCCTGTTCCTCTGCAGGAACAAGGAAAAGGTTTTTACTCCAATCTCTTCGTGGTTCCAAAAAAGGACGGCTCGTTCCGTCCTGTTCTGGACCTAAAGCTGCTCAACAAGCATGTGAACGCCAGGCGGTTCCGGATGGAATCCCTCCGCTCCGTCATTGCCTCAATGTCTCAAGGAGATTTCCTTGCATCAATAGACATCAAAGATGCTTATCTCCACGTGCCGATTGCTACAGAGCACCAACGTTTTTTACGTTTCGTGATAGGAGACGACCATCTCCAGTTCGTAGCTCTGCCATTTGGTCTGGCGACAGCCCCACGGGTTTTCACCAAGGTCATGGCGGCAGTGGTAGCAGTCTTGCATTCTCAGGGACATTCGGTGATTCCTTACTTAGACGATCTACTTGTCAAAGCACCCTCTCAAGAGGCATGCCAACACAGCCTGAATGTTGCGCTGGAGACTCTCCAGACTTTCGGGTGGATCATCAACTTTTCAAAGTCAAACCTGGCACCGACTCAATCACTAACGTATCTTGGCATGGAGTTTCATACTCTCTCAGCGATAGTGAAGCTTCCGCTGGACAAGCAGCGGTCACTACAGACAGGGGTGCAGTCTCTCCTTCAGGGTCAGTCGCACCTCTTAAGGCGCCTCATGCACTTCCTAGGGAAGATGGTGGCAGCAATGGAGGCAGTCCCGTTCGCGCAGTTTCATCTGCGCCCACTTCAATGGGACATTCTCCGCCAATGGGACGGGAAGACAACTTCCCTAGACAGGACAGTCTCCCTTTCTCAGATGACCAAGGACTCTCTGCAATGGTGGCTTCTTCCCACCTCATTATCACAGGGAAGATCATTCCTGCCCCCGTCCTGGGCAGTGGTCACGACAGACGCGAGTCTGTCAGGGTGGGGAGCAGTTTTTCTCCACCACAGGGCTCAAGGGACGTGGACTCAGCAGGAGTCCACCCTTCAGATCAATGTTCTGGAGATCAGGGCAGTGTATCTTGCCCTATTAGCCTTCCAGCAGTGGCTGGCAGGAAAGCAGATCCGAATTCAGTCGGACAACTCCACAGCGGTGGCATACATCAACCACCAAGGAGGGACACGCAGTCGGCAAGCCTTCCGGGAAGTCAGGCGGATTCTGATGTGGGTAGAGGAAAGAGCATCCACCATATCAGCAGTTCACATCCCGGGCGTAGAAAACTGGGAAGCAGACTTCCTCAGTCGCCAGGGCATGGACGCAGGGGAATGGTCCCTTCACCCGGACGTGTTTCAGGAAATCTGCCGCCGCTGGGGGGTGCCGGACGTCGACCTAATGGCGTCTCGGCACAACAACAAGGTCCCGACCTTCATAGCGCGGTCTCGCGATCAAAGAGCTCTGGCGGCAGACGCCTTAGTGCAAGATTGGTCGCAGTTCCGGCTCCCTTATGTGTTTCCACCTCTGGCACTCTTGCCCAGAGTGTTACGCAAGATCAGATCCGATTGCGGCCGCGTCATACTCGTCGCCCCAGACTGGCCGAGGAGGTCGTGGTACCCGGATCTGTGGCATCTCACGGTCGGCCAACCGTGGGCACTACCAGACCGTCCAGACTTACTGTCCCAAGGGCCGTTTTTCCATCGGAATTCTGCGGCCCTGAACCTGACTGTGTGGCCATTGCGTCCTGGATCCTAGCGTCTTCAGGATTATCCCAAGGGGTCGTGGCCACCATGAGACAGGCTAGGAAGTCCACTTCTGCTAAGATCTACCACAGAACGTGGAAGATTTTCTTATCCTGGTGCTCTGCACAAGGAGTATCTCCCTGGCCATTCGCGTTACCTGTCTTTCTTTCCTTCCTGCAATCTGGGTTGGAAAAGGGCTTGTCGCTCGGCTCCCTTAAAGGGCAAGTCTCGGCACTATCCGTGTTCTTTCAGAAGCGTCTAGCACGACTTTCTCAGGTGCGCACGTTCCTGCAGGGGGTTTGTCATATCGTACCTCCGTACAGGCGGCCGTTAGATCCGTGGGATCTAAACAAGGTCCTGGTTGCTCTCCAGAAGCCGCCCTTCGAGCCTCTGAGGGATGTGTCACTTTCTCGACTCTCACAGAAAGTGGCCTTTCTGGTAGCGGTCACGTCCATTCGGAGAGTGTCCGAACTAGCGGCGCTGTCATCCAAGGCTCCTTTCCTGGTGTTCCACCAGGACAAGGTAGTGCTGCGCCCCATTCAGGAGTTTCTCCCTAAGGTGGTATCCTCTTTTCATCTTAATCAGGATATCTCCTTGCCTTCCTTTTATCCGCATGCAGTTCATCGGTATGAAAAGGATTTACATTTGTTGGATCTGGTGAGAGCACTCAGAATCTACATTTCCCGTACGGCGCCCCTGCGCCGCTCGGATGCACTCTTTGTCCTTGTCGCTGGTAAGCGCAAAGGGTCGCAGGCTTCCAAAGCCACCCTGGCTCGATGGATCAAAGAACCAATTCTTGAAGCCTACCGTTCTGCTGGGCTTCCGGTTCCATCAGGGCTGAAGGCCCATTCTACCAGAGCCGTGGGTGCGTCCTGGGCATTACGACACCAGGCTACGGCTCAACAGGTGTGCCAGGCAGCTACCTGGTCGAGTCTGCACACTTTCACCAAACATTATCAGGTGCATACCTATGCTTCGGCGGACGCCAGCCTAGGTAGAAGAGTCCTGCAGGCGGCAGTTGCCTCCCCGTAGGGGAGGGCTGTCTTTGCAGCTCTAACATGAGGTATTTCTTTACCCACCCAGGGACAGCTTTTGGACGTCCCAATCGTCTGGGTCTCCCAATGGAGCGCCGAAGAAGAAGGGAATTTTGTTACTTACCGTAAATTCCTTTTCTTCTAGCTCCTATTGGGAGACCCAGCACCCGCCCTGTTGTCCTTCGGGATTTTTGGTTGTTTTTCGGGTACACATGTTGTTCATGTTGAATGGTTTTCAGTTCTCCGACGTTACTTCGGAGTGAATTTGTTTAAACCAGTTATTGGCTTTCCTCCTTCTTGCTTTTGCACTAAAACTGGTGAGCCAGTGATCCCACTGGGGGTGTATAGCCAGAAGGGGAGGGGCCTTACACTTTTTAGTGTAATTGCTTTGTGTGGCCTCCGGAGGCAGTGCTATACACCCAATCGTCTGGGTCTCCCAATAGGAGCTAGAAGAAAAGGAATTTACGGTAAGTAACAAAATTCCCTTCTTCTTCTAGCTCCTATTGGGAGACCCAGCACCCGCCCCTGTTCCCTTCGGGCTAGTTGTTCTTTTGTGTACACTTGTTGTTCATGTTCAATTGTTTCATGGTTTTCAGTTCTCCGAACATCCTTCGGATTGAATTTACCTTAAACCAATTTATAAGTTTCCTCCTTCCTGCTTTTGCACCAAAACTGAGGAGCCCGTGATGCACGGGAGGGTGTATAGGCAGAGGGGAGGGGTTACACTTTTGAGTGTAATACTTTGTGTGGCCTCCGGAGGCAGAAGCTATACACCCAATTATCTGGGTCTCCCAATAGGAGCTGGAAGAAAAGGAATTTACGATAAGTAAACAAAATTCCCTTCTTTGTTAAAATTTCACAGTGTAACACATGAGGCTGTCAGACAGGGATGTGTGCGATGTTATACACAGCACAGAAGTCTTAGCTCTGCTATATCTACATCCGACAAAACTAGGTTTTCTATCAACATGATTTGATAATCTGATCGTTTACCCCTTTCCTGACGTTGGTTGTACTGCTACATCTGTCTTTGCAAACACAGGAAAGTTTCTTCTGTACCAGCAGATAGTGACTGTGCTTGGCGCTCATAGGAAACTGTGATTTCTTTGTCGCTCCATTGGGAGACCCAGACAATTGGGTGTATAGCTATGCCTCCGGAGGCCACACAAAGTATTACACTAAAAGTGTAAAGCCCCTCCCCTTCTGCCTATACACCCCCCGTGCTCACGGGCTCCTCAGTTTTTATGCTTTGTGCGAAGGAGGCAGACATCCACGCATAGCTCCACAGCTTGGTCGGCAGCAGCTGCTGACCAGGTCGGATGGAAGAAAAGAGGGCCCATAACAGGGCCCCCAGCATGCTCCCTTCTCACCCCACTTTTGTCGGCGGTGTTGTTAAGGTTGAGGTACCCATTGCGGGTACACAGGCAGGAGCCACATGCTGTTTTCCTTCCCCATCCCTTAGGGCTCTGGGTGAAGTGGGATCCAGGAGCGGTCTCTAGGCACTGGGGCCGTGCTCCCTCCGCAGCCCTTGGGAATCTGCAGAATAGGAGCTGAGTATCGTCAGGGACAAGGCCCTGCTACTATTAGGTACTCTGTGTCCCCGTGGGGACCGCGCATGGAGCGCTGGTGCCAGACACATAACAGCACTGCTGGGTGTGTTAGTGCGCCGGACATGGAGCGCTTGTGCCAGACACTTTCCAGCACGGCTGGGTGTGTTAGTGCGCCGGACATGCAGCGCCTGGGCCAGACACTTTCCAGCACTGCTGGGTGTGTTAGTGCGCCGGACATGGAGTGCTTGTGCCAGACACTTTCCAGCACGGCTGGGTGTGTTAGTGCGCCGGACATGGAGCGCTTGTGTCAGACACCTTCCAGCACTGCTGGGTGTGTTTGTGCGCCGGGGGACTAGTGTCGTTTATTCCCGCCCACAGGCCTGCCAGTCAGGGAAGGGGCGGGACGCTGCACGGATCGTCAGCGGAGGGCTGGAGCATACATTAGTATCCTCCTCCGTCCTCACTCAGTACAGTGGGGCACTGGATTCCCGCACTTTTCTTGGGCACGCCCACGATCTCCTCCTCCCCACAGAACGCCGGCAGCCATTCCTGTCAGCGATTCAGATGCTGGAGAGGAGAGACAACACAGGGAGACCCAGGCAGGGAATCCGGTGACCACACAACTGCTTTGAGCGGTCGGTAAGCAGCACCTATGGTGCTGGCCCCACTGAGTACCGAAGTGTGTATATGTATATATATATATATATATATATATAGGCTATACATTGCACTGTACGGTCGCTCTGTTGATTTTTGGCTATATACCCTCCTGGTTGTTCTCAGAGGAGACAACATGTCATCTGCAAAAAGCAAGGGTGCCAAAGCACAGGCGTACTTTGCAACTTGTACCTCATGTACAGCTGTACTACCGGCAGGTTCCACTGACCCTCATTGTGTGCAATGCTCGGCCCCTGTGGCACTTACTCAGCCGGAGCCTCTGCGACTGGTGGCCCAGGTGGATCCACCTGCTACCACTGTCCAGGTGACAGGGACGGAGTTTGCAGCCTTTGCTGACAAACTGTCTGAGACTATGGATAAATGGTCTGCTAAAATACTGGAAGCATTGCAGTCCAGACCGGTGATTCAGGCCCCGGGCTCTATCCAATCCTTGACCCCTGGTCCCCCTCAATTGGAACAGCAAAGTGCCCCTGGGGTATCCCATAGGTCCCAGGGTGAGGTCTCTGACACGGACCGCAGTCCCAGGCCGACCAAGCGGGGTCGCTGGGAAATTCCCTCCACCTCATCACACTGTTCAGGGTCCCAGCAGGGGGACTCTCTGGAGGATGAAGCGGAGGTATCAGATCAGGATTCTGATCCTGAAGCCGCTCTCAACCTAGATACGCCTGAAGGTGACGCAGTAGTGAATGACCTTTATAGCGACCATCAATCAGGTGTTGGATATTTCTCCCCCAGCTCCTACAATTGAGGAGTCTGCTTCTCAGGAGAAATTCCGTTTCAGGTTTCCAAAGCGTACATTAAATATGTTTCTGGATCACTCTGACTTCAGAGAGGCAATCCAGAAAAACCGAGACTGTCCAGACAAGCGTTTTTCCAAGCGTCTTAAGGACACACGTTATCCCTTCCCCCCCGAGGTTGTCAAGGGCTGGACTCAGTGTCCTAAGGTGGATCCTCCAATCTCCAGACTGGCGGCTAGATCCATAGTTGCAGTGGAAGATGGGGCTTCACTCAAAGATGCCACTGACAGACAGATGGAACTATGGTTGAAATCCATCTATGAAGCTATAGGCGCGTCTTTTGCCCCAGCATTCGCTGCCGTATGGGCACTCCAAGCTATCTCAGCTTGTCAGGCGCAGATTAATGCAGTAACACGTACATCTGCCCCGCAAGTGGTGTCCTTAACCAATCAGGCGTCGGCGTTTGCGTCCTACGCCATTAATGCTATCCTGGACTCTGCGAGCCGTACGGCGGTGGCATCCGCCAACTCGGTGGTACTCCGCAGGGCCATGTGGCTACGTGAATGGAAGGCAGACTCTGCTTCCAAAAAGTTCTTAACCTGTTTGCCATTGGCTGGCGACCGCTTGTTTGGTGAGCGATTGGATGAAATCATTAAACAATCCAAGGGAAAGGATTCATCCTTACCCCAGTCCAAACCAAACAGACCTCAACCACGGAAGGTACAATCGAGGTTTCGGTCCTTTCGGACCGCGGGCAGATCTCAATTTTCCTCGTCCAAAAGGCCTCAGAAGGATCAGAGGAACTCCGATGCATGGCGGTCTAAGTCACGTCCTAAGAAAACCGCCGGAGGAACCGCTCCCAAAGCGTCCTCCTCATGACTTTCGGCCCCCTCAAACCGCATCCTCGGTCGGTGGCAGGCTCTCCCGCTTTTGCGACGCCTGGCTGCCACAAGTAAAAGACCGATGGGTGAGAGACATTCTATCTCACGGTTACAGGATAGAGTTCAACTCTCGTCCTCCGACTCGTTTCTTCAGAACATCTCCACCCCCCGACAGAGCCGAGGCTCTTATGCAGGCGGTGGGCACCCTGAAGGAGGAAGGAGTGGTGATCCCGGTTCCTCTTCAGCAACGGGGTCATGGTTTTTACTCCAACTTGTTCGTGGTGCCAAAAAAGGACGGATCCTTCCGTCCTGTTCTGGACCTAAAGCTGCTCAACAAGCATGTGAAAACCAGGCGGTTCCGGATGGAATCGCTCCGCTCCGTCATCGCCTCAATGTCCCAAGGAGATTTCCTGGCATCAATAGACATCAAAGATGCTTATCTCCACGTACCGATTGCGCCAGAGCATCAGCGCTTCCTGCGCTTCGCCATAGGGGACGAACACCTTCAGTTCGTGGCACTACCTTTTGGCCTGGCAACAGCCCCACGGGTTTTCACCAAGGTCATGGCAACAGTGGTGGCAATCCTACACTCTCAGGGACACTCGGTGATCCCTTACTTAGACGATCTACTTGTCAAGGCACCCTCTCAAGGGGCATGCCAACACAGCCTGAACATTGCTCTGGAAACTCTCCAGAGTTTCGGGTGGATCATCAATTTTCCAAAGTCAAATTTGACACCGGCCCAATCACTGACATATCTTGGCATGGAGTTTCATACTCTCTCAGCGATAGTGAAACTTCCGCTGAACAAACAGCGTTCACTACAGACAGGGGTGCAATCTCTCCTTCATGGTCAGTCACACCCCCTGAGGCGCCTCATGCACTTCCTAGGGAAGATGGTGGCAGCAATGGAGGCAGTTCCTTTTGCGCAGTTTCATCTGCGCCCACTTCAATGGGACATTCTCCGCAAATGGGACAGGAAGTCGACGTCCCTCGACAGGAACGTCTCCCTTTCTCGGGCAGCCAAAGCTTCCCTTCAGTGGTGGCTTCTTCCCACTTCTCTGTCGGAGGGGAAATCCTTCCTGCCCCCATCCTGGGCTGTGGTCACGACGGACGCGAGCCTGTCAGGGTGGGGAGCGGTCTTTCTCCACCACAGGGCTCAGGGGACTTGGACTCAGACAGAGTCCTCCCTTCAGATCAATGTTCTGGAGATAAGGGCAGTGTATCTTGCCCTAAAAGCGTTCCAGCCGTGGCTGGAAGGCAAACAGATCCGAATTCAGTCGGACAACTCCACAGCGGTGGCATACATCAACCACCAAGGCGGGACACGCAGTCGGCAAGCCTTCCAGGAAGTTCGGCGGATTCTGCTGTGGGTGGAAGCCACAGCCTCGACCATATCCGCAGTTCACATCCCGGGCGTAGAAAACTGGGAAGCAGACTTTCTCAGTCGCCAGGGCATGGATGCAGGGGAATGGTCCCTTCACCCGGACGTGTTTCAGGAGATCTGTTGCCGATGGGGCATGCCGGATGTCGACCTAATGGTGTCCCGGCACAACAACAAGGTCCCGACGTTCATGGCACGGTCTCAAGATCACAGAGCTCTGGCGGCAGACGCCTTAGTTCAGGATTGGTCGCAGTTTCAACTCTCTTATGTGTTTCCTCCTCTGGCACTGTTGCCCAGAGTGTTACGCAAGATCAGGGCCGACTGCCGCCGCGCCATCCTCGTCGCTCCAGACTGGCCGAGGAGGTCGTGGTACCCGGATCTGTGGCATCTCACGGTCGGCCAACCGTGGGTACTACCAGACCGACCAGACTTGCTGTCTCAAGGGCCGTTTTTCCATCTGAATTCTGCGGCCCTGAACCTGACTGTGTGGCCATTGAGTCCTGGATCCTAGCGTCTTCAGGATTATCTCAAGAGGTCATTGCCACCATGAGACAGGCTAGGAAACCAACGTCCGCCAAGATCTACCACAGGACGTGGAAAATATTCCTGTCGTGGTGCTCTGCTCAGGGTGTTTCTCCCTGGCCGTTTACCTTGCCCACTTTTCTGTCCTTCCTTCAATCCGGATTAGAAAAGGGTTTGTCACTAGGCTCCCTTAAGGGACAAGTCTCTGCGCTCTCTGTCTTTTCAGAAGCGCCTAGCCAGACTTCCACAGGTTCGCACGTTCCTGCAGGGGGTTTGTCACATCGTACCTCCTTACAAGCGCCCGTTAGAACCCTGGGATCTGAACAGGGTGCTGATGGTTCTTCAGAAACCACCGTTCGAGCCAATGAAGGATATCTCTCTCTCACGCCTTTCACAGAAAGTGGTTTTCCTAGTAGCAGTCACTTCGCTTCGGAGAGTGTCTGAGCTAGCAGCGATGTCATGCAGAGCCCCCTTCCTGGTGTTTCACCAGGACAAGG
The DNA here is from genome assembly GCF_048569485.1 of Anomaloglossus baeobatrachus. Lineage (NCBI taxonomy): Eukaryota > Metazoa > Chordata > Amphibia > Anura > Aromobatidae > Anomaloglossus > Anomaloglossus baeobatrachus. The sequence continues at coordinate 219,138,562 of NC_134356.1, read as the reverse complement.
TGGTGCTGCGTCCGGTTCCGGAATTTCTCCCTAAGGTGGTATCCCCCTTTCATCTCAATCAGGATATCTCCTTACCCTCTTTTTGTCCTCATCCAGTTCACCAATGTGAAAAGGATTTGCACTTGTTAGATCTGGTGAGAGCACTCAGATTCTACATTTCTCGTACGGCGCCTCTGCGCCGCTCGGATGCACTCTTTGTCCTTGTCGCTGGCCAGCGTAAAGGGACACAAGCTTCCAAGTCAACCCTGGCTCGGTGGATCAAGGAACCAATTCTCGAGGCTTATCGTTCCTCCGGGCTTCCGGTTCCCTCAGGGCTGAAGGCCCATTCTACCAGGGCCGTGGGAGCGTCCTGGGCTTTGCGGCACCAGGCTACGGCTCAGCAGGTGTCAGGCGGCTACCTGGTCGAGCCTGCACACTTTCACGAAACACTATCAGGTGCATGCCTATACTTCGGCAGATGCCAGCCTAGGTAGGCGAGTCCTTCAGGCGGCGGTTGCCCACCTGTAGGACGGAGCCGGTTACGGCTCTATTATGAGGTATTATTTACCCACCCAGGGATTGCTTTTGGACGTCCCAATTGTCTGGGTCTCCCAATGGAGCGACAAAGAAGGGAATTTTGTTTACTTACCGTAAATTCCTTTTCTTCTAGCTCCAATTGGGAGACCCAGCACCCGCCCCTGTTTTTTGTGTACACATGTTGTTCATGTTGAATGGTTTCAGTTCTCCGATATTCCTTCGGATTGAAGTTACTTTAAACCAATTATAATTTTTTCCTCCTTCTTGCTTTTGCACCAAAACTGAGGAGCCCGTGAGCACGGGGGGTGTATAGGCAGAAGGGGAGGGGCTTTACACTTTTAGTGTAATACTTTGTGTGGCCTCCGGAGGCATAGCTATACACCCAATTGTCTGGGTCTCCCAATTGGAGCTAGAAGAAAAGGAATTTACGGTAAGTAAACAAAATTCCCTTCTTTAACTATTGGTATTTCAGTATATAGGACAAGCTGTCTGATGTCGCAGGTTCAAATACATTAGGGGGCCTAAAAAAAGGTGAATCATCTTCCCAAAAAGAAATAAATAAATACCTGCTATCAACACATCTGTAAAAGTCAAGTCTCTGAAAATGTAGAATTAATTAAGCCTGATTGGCAAACTCCATAATGAGAAAAAAAAATCAAATGCTAGACTTGCATTATTTCACTCACTGCAAGTCCACAGAAAATGCAATAATAAACTACCAAAACCTCAACCCCTAAATTTATCAATTAATTTTGCGCTTACTACATAAGAAACAAGAGGTAGAATATCCAGCGGATCACAGGCGCCTGTGATCCGCTGGATATTTTACCTCCTGAATTGTGGACATCCTCACCTGGGATCATCCGTGCAGGATCAAGTGATCCAGTCCCTCTAATATTGTGAGCGGTGAGCTGGTATCGTGGTTGTTTATACTACATAAGAAACACCCCATCACGCAGCTCTATTGTCGAAAAATGCAAACAATACAAGTCTCTGAAAATGGTGACAAAAGCAGTATATTTATTTTAATTTTTTTTTTTTTTTCAGAAATTTCCACTTTTTTCCCCAACCACCTAAAAATGATAAACAAAAAAAACTAATAGAAGCTTGATATCACATTGTTTGCATTTTTCTTGCTCACAATGACTGACCCTGATAATAAATCTTAACAAAACAAGTTGGCTCCTCCACCGCAGACTATTCCTCGCTTCATCTGATTAAGATTATTAGTGAACAGGAGCTTTAGACTTTTCAACTATTTAATTTAGATTTAGCCCCTTTTTCATAGGTGAGAGCCTAGGGCAGAACTCGTATATCAATATCCTCCCTTTTCATTTTTAAATGCCTCTATTGCACTAGGGCTAACTCCCAAGGGCCAGGTTCCTGTCTTGACTGTCTTGGTCCAGGACAATTCGTCTTGTAGGTCAGAACTGCCCAGTCCAGTCAGGGTCAACTCACGGCCACTGTATTAGCCATCCTAGATCAGGGGGACCTTGATCGGGTCCTGGATTCCCTTGATTCCTTCCCCTTGATGCTGATCAGCGAGATGTCTCCATTTTGGCTTTCTAGTGACTTATCTCATCTCTTCCATCAACGAAAGCTCCACAAGAGAATTGTCTCTCTCCTTCTCATTTTACCTTTTGAGGAGATTGCTTTCCTCTCTTTAGATACTTCACCTCTCATCTTCCTGAGAGGTTCTCGCATAAGCAGAGAAGCAGAGATGTTCAGCTTTCTGTCTCTCGGAGCTCTAGTTGGATGACTTGGGAGTCTTCCTGGCGTGCTCTGGCAGCAGTCAGACTGCCTCTAAGGCTACCATTGTTGTCTTGTTTTGGTCTGCCAAGGCTGAAGGTCATACTAAGCTAAAATGGCCCTGCCAGGGCATGGCTCTCGCCACCCTGTAGAGTTAAAGTCTCCTGGGTTATGCATCTCCAGGTGTCTGTACTACTATTCCATAAGGCCGCTAGTTGGTCTTCTATTCACATCTATGTGGATCTTACCCTAGGGACAGCTTTAGGATGTCCAGTTGGTCATGTGTCCTCCAATGAAGCAACTGAAAAAATGTATATTTTGGTACTCACTGTAAAATCGCTTTCTCATTGTCTTCATTGATGGACACAACACCCACCCTTGGCTACCTGGAAGGGCGTGCATTTAAGTTTGTGTTCCTCTCTGGGTGGTGCTTTAGTTCTTTTGGCTTCTACTACTTTCACACTAAGGGGTACTTCTCACATAGCGAGATCGCTAGCGAAATTGCTGCGAGTCACAGGTTTTGGGACGTACCAGTGACCTCATCAGCGATTTCGCTGTGTGTGACACTAAGTGACCTGGCCCCTGCTGTGAAATCACTGATCGTTACACACTGTTCTGGTTCATTTTTTGATCGTTGGTCTCCCACTGTGCAGCACACATCGGCGTGTTTGATGGCGGGAGACTGTCGAGCACCGATTCTGTGTAAACTGTGTACGCTTGTAACCAGGGTAAATATCGGGTAACTAAGCAAAGCGCTTTGCTTGGTTACCCGATATTTACCTTGGTTACTAGTGTACACCGCTTAGCGCTGGCTCCCTGCACACGTAGCCAGGGTAAATATCTGGTAACCAAGCAAAGCACTTTGCTTAGTTACCCGATATTTACCTTGATTACTATGCGCAGAGTCACTAGTGGCTGGTGGCTCGTGAGATCTGCCTGATTGAAAGCTCACCAGCGACCATGTAGCGATGCACCAGCAATCCTGACCACTCCATATTCATTAGTCATATAGTTACTGCATACTTCTGTCCCAAGCCTGGAGAACCCCTTTAAGTCATTGGCCAATGTGTTTTTATGCGACTGTCATGTTATTGTCAAGAGACAATGGAATCTTTTTATATTGGTGTTTTCTTTCTCAAGGCAAAAGCGTAAGAATATTTTGGAATACTTCCTAGCTGTGTAACCAATAGACGTATACCCTTTAAAGCTAAGAGATTTAAATATGTATTCTCTGAACAGGTCGATGACCATCCTGAAGTGCTGGATGTCGCCGCCGTCGAGGCGGCTCTTTCATTTTGTGAAGAGAATGATGACCCCCAAGCCCTTGGTGGGCCCTGGGATCAAGCTGTTCAGGAACACACAGTGAAACAAGAGGCCCTTCCAAAGTCTCTTATTCCAGGACCCAAAGAGACAGATACAATAATGAATATCATGGAGCTGACTGATATAAAAGCAGAGCCTTCTGAACCCGAGATGGAGCTTTCCCAGTCAGAGGGGACATCTGTGTCTCCACACTCCGCCTTTCAGCTTAAATCCCCTGGAGAAGAGTTTAGTGACGCTACTAAACCGCCAGTCAAAGAGGAGGAGGACGTGCTTGATCACCAAATGAAAATGGAGGTACCGTTATGGGATTCCGTGTTAATTTTTGGATAGATAGCAAATGTGTTTGGTAAATTAATGCTTTTCTTTTGCCTCAAGGAGCCACAGTCTGAAAATTCTCAAAGTGAGCCTTTTTCTAACGAAGATGAAAAGGGGATGCCATCCCTGGAGAGTCCGTCAGTAAACGGTACGCATTGAGATCCGAAATATATATATTTGAGATTTTGATTTTCATTGCGTTGACGAGGTGTAGGTGAATAACAATACATATCTATATTGTTCTTTTCGTATTTTCAGACCCGATGAAATCGGAACCTCTAGCTGCGAGTCAGAACAAGGTAACTATTGTGATGCACACTTTTTTGTTAAATATGTATATCTTATGATATAGTTTTATATATGGGAGAGAAATGTATCAAGTACTTTATCCAGGACTCTCAAGGAGAGGAAGAAGAGGAGGAAGAGGATGTGACAAGTGAGGTTGGGAGTCCTGAAGAGCCCAAGGAAGAAGAGGCCGGGGAAGAATACCTGTCTGAGATGGATAATGAGCCTCCCATCAGTGAGAGCGATGATGGCTTCAGTATCCATAATGCGCAGCTTCAGTCTCACACACTGGCTGATTCCATTCCCAGCAGCCCAGCATCCTCCCAGTTGTGAGTACATTTTAGGTGACCATTTGTTTTAAGCAATGTAAATGTTATTGTCTGCTTCAATAACACGTCACTTTTCTTTGTCGCTCCATTGGGAGACCCAGACAATTGGGTGTATAGCTATTGCCTCTGGAGGCCACACAAAGTATTACACTTAAAAGTGTAAGGCCCCTCCCCTTCTGGCTATACACCCCCAGTGGGATCACTGGCTCACCAGTTTTGTGCTTTGTGCGAAGGAGGCAACACATCCACGCATAGCTCCACTTTTTAGTCAGCAGCAGCTGCTGACTATGTCGGATGGAAGAAAAGAGGACACATATAGTGTCCCCAGCATGCTCCCTTCTCACCCCACTGTATGTCGGAGGTGTTTGTAAGGTTGAGGTACCCATTGCGGGTACGGCGGCAGGAGCCCACATGCTGATTCCTTCCCCATCCCTTTTTACAGGGCTCTGGGTGAAGTGGGATTTACCGGTCTCCAGGCACTGAGACCGTGCTCCATCTACAGCCCCTGGAGAAGATGCTGGATGGAGCGGAGTACATCAGGGACATGGCCCTGCTTCCTCAAGGTACTCTGTGTCCCCGTGCATTTGGCGCTCACACCGCAGCATGCTGGGTGTTGTAGTGCGCCGGGGGACATCAGCGCTGCGGCGCCTGTGCCATGGCCTCATTCAGCTTTGCTGAAGCAGGCTCACTTATGGGAATTGGTCGCGCCGGCCGCTGGGACTGCGGCGCGGCTGGCACTTGTAGTGCGCCGGGGACTTCAGCGCGGCCTGCGCTTTTACGGCGGCCGCGCTGATAACTAGAGTCCCCGGCTTTTGCGGCCTGCTTCCGTTCGTTCCCGCCCCCAGACCTGCCAGTCAGGAGAGGGGCGGGACGCTGGCCACTTCCAGGAATCGGTCGCGCCGGCCGCTGGCAGCGGCGCGGCTGGCACTTGTGGTGCGCCGGGGACTTCAGCGCGGCCCGCGCTTTTACGGCGGCCGCGCTGATAACTAGAGTCCCCGGCTTTTGCGGCCTGCTTCCGTTCGTTCCCGCCCCCAGACCTGCCAGTCAGGAGAGGGGCGGGACGCTGGCCACTTCTATAAATCGGTCGCGCCGGCCGCTGGAACTGCGGCGCGGCTGGCACTTGTAGTGCGCCGGGGACTTCAGCGCGGCCCGCGCTTTTACGGCGGCCGCGCTGTTAACTCGAGTCCCCGGCTTCTGGGCCTAGTCTCCCTTCGTTACCGCCCACAGCCCTGACAGTCAGGGTAGGGGCGTGACGCTGCATAGAGCAGAGCTGAGAGCTGGAGTATGTTTTGCATACTCCACCCCTCTCACTGTGTGCACTGTGAAACCGGATTCCCGCACTTTCTCAGGCACGCCCACGGCTTCCTTCTCTACAAGGACACCGGCAGCCATTAGTGTCAGTTTCTGTACGATACAGAGACAAGTGTGGAAGACCCTGGCATTCTGATAGTCACACAATCGCTGTAACAGGCGTTAAGCAGCACCTGTGGTGCTAACCCCACTAGTGCAGAAGTGCACTTATAGATATGCTTGTACTATATACATTGCACTGTTTGGTCGCACGTTGTATATACCCTCCTGGATTATGCGGAGGAGTTATCAGCATATTCTCTGTGTAAAACAAAGGTGCAGAACCACATGTTTTTCTATACAGCTGGTACAGCATGTACGGCTATACGGCCGGCAGGTACATAGACTCCCACTGTATGCACTAATGGCCAGGGGATGAGGACGGTGTCTGCAGTATTTACTGACAGTTTTTCTGAGACTATGGCTATGATACTAGAAGCCTAGCAGTCCGGACATGTCTCTCACAATATGGGCACTGTTGAATCATTGATCCATGGCCCCCCTCAGTGTAAATAACTAACAGCTCCGGGAATGTCACACGCATCCCAGAGTCACGGCTCTGCACGGACGTCAGTCCCAGACAGCCTAAGTGGGCTCGCTATGAGCGGCCTCGGTTTCATCAGGGTCCTAACAGAAGGACTCGCTGTGTAATGAGGCGGAAGTAGCGGCTCAGGATTCTGATCCTGAGACCGCTCTCAATCTGGATACACCTGATTGTGACGCCATAGTAAATAATCTTATAGCGTCCATCTATAGAATGTGGGTTATTTCTCACAGCTCCTCCAGTGGAGGAGTCAGCTTCACGTATTTTTCTGGACCACTCTGCCTTCAGAGAGGCAGTCCAGGAACACCACGCTTATCCAGATATGCGCTTCTCCAAACGGCTTAGGATACACGTTATCCCTGTCCCCTGACTTGGTCAAGGACTGGACCCAATGTCCCGAGCGGCATCCTCCAATCTCCAGGCTTGTAGCTAGATCCATAGTTGCAGTGGGAGATGGAACTGCAAACTCAAAGATGCCACTGACAGACAGATGGATCTCTGGTCGAAAGCCATCTATGAGGCTGTCGGCGCACCGTTGGCTCCGGCATTCTCTCCCTTGGGGCACTCCAAGCTATTTCAGCTTGTCTTACACAGATTGACACGGTTACACGTACATCTGTGCCGCAGGTGGCATCCTTAACCTCTCAAATGTCTGCATTTGTTTCTTACGCGATTCAGGTTGTCCTGGACTCTGCGAACCGTGCGGCGGTAGCCTCCGCTACTCCGTGTTTTTAAGCAGAGCCTGGTCTGCTCGTTAAGTGAATGGAAGGCAGATTCTGCTTCCAAAAAAGGTTGCCTAACCAGTTGCCTTTTTCTGCTGACCGACTGTTTGGTGAGCGTTGGATGTAACCATCAAACAGTCCAGGGGTAAGGATTCATCCTTTCCTCAGCCCGGACACAACAAACCCCAACAGAGCAAGAGGCAGTCGGGGTTTTCGGCCTTTTCGAGGCTCGGGCAGGTCCCATTTTTCCTCGTCCAATGTGGACTCAAAAGGATCAGAGGAGCTAAGATTCTTAGCGGGCTCAGTCTCGCCCAAAAAAGCGACAGTCTGAAAACCCGCTTCCAAGGCGGCTTCCTCATGACTTGCGGCCTCGGTCGGTAGCAGGCTCTCCCGCCTTGGCGATATTTAGCTGCCATAGGTCAATGACCATTGAGTGTGAGACATTCTGTCTCACGGGTACAGGATAGAGCTCACTTCTCGTCCTCCAACTCGATTCTTCAGAATTTCTCCACCTCCCGGCCGGGCCGCTGCTCTTCTGCAAACAGGGTGCACTCTATAGGCAGAAAGAGTGATGACCCCCGTTCCTCTTCAGGAACAAGGTCACGGTTTTTACCCCAAATTCTTTGCGGGTACCTATAACAACGGGCCGTTCCGTCCCGTTCTGGATCTAAAAATGCTCAGCAAGCTCGTGGACACCAGGCGGTTCCGGATGGAATCCCTCCGCCATGTCATCGCCTCAAGGTCCCAAGGATATTTCCTAGCATCATTAGGCATCAAGGATGCTTATCCACACGTGCCGATTGATCCAGAGCACTAGCGTCTCTACGCTTCGTTATAGGAGACGAACACCCTCTGTTCGTAGCTCTACCTTCCGGCTAGCGACAGTCAACTGGTCTTCGCCAAGGTCAGGGCAGCAGTAGTCACAGTCCTGCACTCTCAGGGTCACTCTGTGGTCCCGTATTTAGACGATCTACTTGTCAAGGCACTCTCTTAGGAAACATGCCAACACTGCCCGAACGTTGCGCTGGAGACTCTCTAGAGTTTTGGGTGGATCATCAACTTTTTAAAGTCAGATCCGACCCCGACCCTATCGATAACATATCTAGGCATAGAGTTTCTTACTCTCTCAGCGATAGTGAAGCTGCCGCTAGACAAACAGCATTCACTACGGGCTGCAAGCTCTTCTTTAAGAACCAGTCGCACACATTGAGACGCCTCATGCACTTCCTACGTAAGATGGTAGCAATGGAGGCAGTTCCTTTCGCGCAGTTTTACTGCGTCCACTACAATGGGACATTCTCCGCCAATGGGACGAGGAGTCGACGTCCCTCAACAGAGTCGTCGTTCTTTCTCAGGCGGCCAAGGAATCTCTACGGTGGTGGCTTCTTCTCACCTCTTGGTCAAAAAGAAGGTCCTTCCTATCCCCGTCCTGGGCGATAGTTACGACAGACGCGAGTCTATCGGGGTGGGGAGCAGTTTTTCTCCACTACAGCGCTCAGGGTACGTGGACTCAGCAAGAGTCCACTCTTCAGATCAATGTTCTTGAACACAGAGCAGTGTATCTTGCCCTACAATCCTTCCAACAGCGGCTGGAAAGCAAGCATATCCGACTTCAGTCGGACAGCTCCACAGCGGTGGCATACATCAACCACCAAGGAAGAACGCGCAACCGGCAAGCCTTCCAGGAAGTCCGGCAGGTTCTGATGTGGGTGGAAGACACGGCATCCACCATATCCACAATTCACATCCCAAGTGTGGAAACTAGGAAGCTGACTTCCTAAGTCGCTGAGGTGTGGCCGAAAGAGTATGGTCTCCTCACCCGGACGGGTTTCAGGAGATCTGGCGCCGCTGACAGAGGCCGGACGTCGATCTAATGGCGTCACGGCACAACAACAATGTGCCAGCTTCATGGCACGGTTTCACAATCATCGAGCTCTGGCGGCAAACGCCTTAGTTCAGCATTGGTCGCAGTTCCAGCTACCTTAGGTGCCACCTCTGGCATTGTTGCCCAGAGTACTGCGCTAGATCAAGACCGACTGCGGCCGCGCCATCCTCGTCGCTACAAATTGGCCGAGGATGTTGTGGTACTCGGTTCTGTGGTGCCTCACGGTAGGCTAACCGGGGGCACTACCAGACCAATCAGACTGGCTGTCTCAAGGGCCATTCTTCCATTTGAATTCTACGGCCCTCAACCGGATGGTGTAGCATTGAGTCCTGGAACCTAGTGTCGTCAGGATTACCTCAGGACGTGGTTGCCACCATGAGACAGGCTAGCATACCATCCGCCAAGATTGACCACAGGACGTGGAAGATGTTCTTATCTCGGTGCTCGGCGCAGGGTGTTTCTCCCTGGCCGGTTGCATCGTCTATGTTTCCTTCCTTCCTGCAATCTAGGTAGGAAAATGGGTTGTCGCTCAGTTCCCTTAGGGACAAGTCTCAGCGCTATCTGTATTTTTTCAGAAACGACGACTTCCTCAGGTACGCACGTTCCTACGGGGAGTTTGTCTTCTCAGCACTCCGTACAAGCGGCCGTTAGAGCCCTGAGATCTGAACAAGGTTCTAATTGCTCTCCAGATGCCGCCTTTCGAGCCTTTGAAGGATGTCTCCCTTCCCGTTTTTCACGGGAAGTGGCCTTCTAGTAACGGTCTCGTCTCTTAGGAGAGTTTCCGAGCTAGCAACGCTCTCATACAAACTCCCTTCCTGGTCCTTCACCAGGACAGGGTAGTTCTGCGTCCGGTTCCGGAATTTCTCCCTAAGGTGGTATCCCATTTTCATATCAATCAGGATATCACCTCACCTTCTTTGTGTCCTCGTCCAGTCCATCAATTTCAGAAAGATTGCATCTGTTGGTTCTGGTGAGAGCACTCAGGTTCTACTTCCCGCATGGCGCTCCTGCGCCACCCGGATGCACTCTTTGTCCTTGTCGCTGGTCGGCGTAAACAGTCGCAAGCTTCCAGATCCACCCTTGCTCGGGGGCTCGAGGAACCAATTCTTGAAACCTACAGTTCTACTGGGCTTCTGGTTCTCTCAAGGCCGAAGGCCCATTCTACCAGAGCCGTGGGTGCATCCTGGGCATTACGGCACCAGGCTACGGCTCAGCAGGTGTGTCAGGCACCCACCTGGTCGAGTCTACTTACTTTTACCAAGCATTATCAGATGCATACCTACGCTTCGGCAGACGCCAGCCTAGGTAGATAAGTCATTCAGGCGGCGGTTGGCCACCTGTAGGAGAGGGCCGTTTGACGGCCCTATCATGAGGTATTCTTTTACCCACCCAGGGATTGCTTTTGGACATCCCAATTGTCTGGGTCTCCCAATGGAGCGACAAAGAAGAAGGGAATTTTGTTTACTTACCGTAAATTCCTTTTCTTCTAGCTCCAATTGGGAGACCCAGCACCCGCCCTGTTTTCTCGGGGTTTTTCTGTTTTTTCGGGTACACATGTTGTTCATGTGGTATGGTTCAGTTCTCCGATGTTTCCTCGGATTGAATTGGTCTTTAAACCAGTTATTGGCTTTCCTCCTTCTTGCTTTGGCACTAAAACTGGTGAGCCAGTGATCCCACTGGGGGTGTATAGCCAGAAGGGGAGGGGCCTTACACTTTTAAGTGTAATACTTTGTGTGGCCTCCAGAGGCAATAGCTATACACCCAATTGTCTGGGTCTCCCAATTGGAGCTAGAAGAAAAGGAATTTACGGTAAGTAAACAAAATTCCCTTCTTTTTCCAGTTCGATTTGCAGTGAAGATCAAGAGGCGATTCAAGCTCAGAAGATTTGGAAAAAAGCCATTATGTTAGTGTGGAGAGCGGCAGCCAATCATAGGTCTGTGCTGATCATGGATCTGTTTTTTTTACTGCATTAAATAAGTTTATAAGGTTACCAAGAAGACTTCTACTGCAAACTATATACAGTGTGTCCTCCCATATCCTGTCCACCGCCATTAACTTGAGAACGGCGGCAGCTAAGGCATAGAAGTGTTGTCTAGGTATAGTAAAGTAGCCATGCGCTACGCAATGAAACCACCTATAGCGCCACCTGGTGGAAAACAATGGAGTTAGCATTTTTATCTGGAAAACAACGAGATAGAGAAAAAAAAGTGAATTACAAAGTTAAAGGGCATCATGAATTCAATACGAATCGATACCTAGCATACAGAAATGCTATGATATGAAACCCATGACCCCCCCCATCCCCCATCCCCCAATATTGAATTCTGGTAACGCATATGGAGCTCATTTAACTTTGATGCTCAAAGTGGCCACCGTCAGCTGCAATGCACATCTGCACTCTGGGCAGCATACTGTATCTTGCCGCACATTGTGCAATGTGGTAGGTGACACGTTTGCACAAGCATCTATGATACATCGTCGTAGGTCCTGCAATGTTGGTGGAGGGGTCGCATACACCTGCTGTTTGGTGTGACCTCACAGAAAGAAGTCCAATGGGGTCAGGTCAGGTGAGCTTGGAGGCCACTCCACACAGCCACCAAACCCAATGACTTGTAGGAAGGTCTCCATGAGGTATCGCTTCACGTCCGCAGCCTTGTGAGTTTTACACGTTCTAATCATAGCATTTCTGTATGCAACGTGTCAATTCATATTGAATTGATGATGCCCTACAACTTTAATTCCCTTTTTTTTCTCTATTTTGTTCCGTTGTTGCTTTCCACCAGGTGGCGCTATAGGTGGTTTCATTGCGTAGCACTTGGCTACTTTACTATACCTAGACACTGCTTCTATTCCTATAGCTGCCGCTGTTCTCAAGTTAATGGTGGAGGACAGGATATGGGTGGGCACACTATATACAGTATGTGTGTGTGTGTATATATACAACCTCCCGTGCTGATCTATCCTTTTATTAAATAATACAGCTGGACTGGTTAAAGTCTTGCGAGCACTTGTTCACTAAACACTAAGAAGTCCTGTAGAACAGTTGATTAACTAGAAAATGTGATGACTTCTTCTGGTTTCCTTTTGTCAAGGTATGCCAATGTCTTTCTTCAGCCTGTGACCGATGACATTGCTCCTGGTTATCATAGTATTGTTCAAAGGTAATAATAACTTTAATCCAATGTGTATATTTTTTTATTAATAATTACTAAAGCATTGAAGCTAAGGGAGAGAAGATAATTGCTTTGTTTAGGTGGGTTGATTTGGGATCTTTTTTTTTGCACTAAAGCCTGATTGTTGTCAATATTGATGAGCGAGCACTGCCATGCTCAGGTGCTCTGTACTTGTAACGAGCAGTTGGATGCTCAGATGGGACCAACACGTACTAAGTATGATGGACGATTTCCTGGGAAAATGCTTGAGTTCCTCATTGACTTCCATTTTGTTTTAGTTGTGCCCATCTAAGCATCAAACTGCTCTTAACAAGTACTGAGCACCCGAGCGTGGTAGTGCTCGCTCATCACTAGTTGTCAATTAACCCTTATCTGACATAGGTTGTTTGGTGCAAGTTTATGGAATTGAGCTAAGCTTCATCAAGGACAACTGGTGTTGGCACTTGGCAAGTTGGCACTTGCTTCTTACCACTCCAGTCGCGATGTTTAACAACTGAAATGCCACTGTCATAGTCAGAGTGGTATCTAAAAAGCACCATCTTGGTGTAGAATACATTTAGGTACCCATTGTCCATTGCATTACGCATACAAAAGGTACCTCGATGTCTTGCCATGGCAGCAGGGGGACTACTACTGAAGGCCCCTATTGCTTTCCTTCCCTCTTTGTGTTCTTATGATTCCTAGTCTGTGACTTTTACAATGTATACTTCCATAAACTTACATTGTAAAAAGCGACTTTCGGTCCACATATAAATCCCCGTATGACACAGCTAGTCACAATAAAAATCACATTGGCTCAGATCGGTACTGGAATCCAGGGAAGATGGTGATCAGAAAGTATTGTAAGGTTAGGTTCACACTTCCGTTAAATTGTATCAGTCACAATCCGCTGCTCTGGTAAACAACTGAATCCGTTTAGCGGATTCCGTTGTTCCCATAGACTTGTATGAGCGGCGGATTGTGACTGATGATGCTGCGTTGCACCCTCCGCCCGACTGATCAGTCGTGGAACGACTGACCGCGGGGCGGAAGGAATGCAGCCTGTAACGTTTTTTGAGCAGCGCATGCTCTCTCTGGCTCCCTGCACACATAACCAGGATACACATCGGGTTACTAAGCAATGCGCTTTGGTTAGTTACCCGATATTTACACTGGTTACGTGTGCAGGTAGCCAGCGCTAAGCGGTGCACGCTGGTAACCAGTGTAAATATCGGGTAACCAAGCAAAGCGCTTCGCTTTTAGTTACCCGATATTTACCCTGGATACATGTGCAGGGAGGCCGACACTTCCCCGCTCAGCTCCGCCCCCTCCCGCACTCCGCATTTATACACACACACACACACACACACACACACACACACACACACACACACACACACACACACACACACACACACACACACACACACACACACTCTCACTCACCAGTCCCCAGCCCTGCAGTCCCCGCGGCACTGACGTCTTCAGCGCCACGGCCCCGCTCAGCTCCACCCACCTCGAACTCCGCCCCCCGCACACAACAGAGTCCGACAATGAATTATGTTCTTTGTCATCCGTTGTACAACGCATCAGTCACATGCGTCAAGCAACGCCTGTGACTGATGCAAAACAACGGAAATGTGAACCTAGCCTAACTTAGCTACACTACACTGCATACATACTGTATTTAGAAAGATTTAGGAGTGCTTCTTTACATTGAGGAAAAAAAATATTTAAGTTTTATTTCAGCATCATTGTACTGACCTGGAGAATCCTATTGTCAAGTATTTGTTACCTCCCAACCAATGCCGTAAAACAAAACTCAAAAAAACAATGTTGGAATTGTTTTGTTTTGTTTTTCTCTCAACTTTAATTTTTATTTACATTTTTTTACATGCCCTAAATAATCAGTTTTACGTTGTGTGAAATATTAAGCATTATTTGTTGCAGTACTCTTTAGACTTTTTATTTCCAAGGCCTATGGACCTATCTACTATAAAGAAAAACATTGAGACTGGCCTAATTCGGAGTACAGCGGAGTTCCAGAGGGACATCATGCTCATGTTCCAGAATGCTGTAATGTATAACAGTTCTGATCACGATGTCTACCACATGGCTGTGGAGATGCAGCGTGATGTGCTGGAACAGATCCAGGTATGATTAATAAAAGAAACGTGCTGACCATTCATGTTATTTGTTAGAGGATATATAGATGTATAAATTTCATTGCCATTTGTATTTTTTTCCTCCTTATATGATAGCAATTTTTAGCCACACAGTTGATTATGCAGACGTCTGAATCCGGAATCAGTGCAAAAAGCTTAAGGGGCCGAGACTCCACACGCAAGCAAGATGCCTCTGAAAAGGTAATTTTATTTGTGTGGATTGAAAATGAATTTGCTCCTCCACATGTCCTTATCTTTAAGAATGTTTGTTAGAGAGGCTAAGTTTTTAAATGTATTTTTGTTAACCTCTTTGGTAGCTAATTCAGCTTTGATCTCACATAGTTTTTTTTAACGTGCTTTTCTAAAATCCTGAGTGGTTACCCTCTCTGATTAGGCAGAAATACATCCATCACTCCCAGTATTGCTACTTGACATAACTAGATATGTTTGCTTTGAAAGAGACCAGTGGTAGTTTCTGTGGGAGTTTTAATGTCTGATGGGAAAAGTATCTTTAAACAGTACTTGTCACCAATCTGCGGCTGCCCTTTACCAGTAAGAAGCCTCAGAGTGGTGACTTTTCTAGACAATATCCAGTATCAAATCCTTGTAGATGTAGCCTTAATGCTCCTCCTAACGTTCTGGTTTGGGATCCCTTCATGTAGAGCAGGATCCTTTAACCCTCCACAGATCCCTTCATGTAGAGCAGGATCCTATAACCCTCCACAGATCCCTTCATGTAGAGCAGGATCCTATAACCCTCCACAGATCCCTTCATGTAGAGCAGGATCCTATAACCCTCCACAGATCCCTTCATGTAGAGCAGGATCCTATAACCCTCCACAGATCCCTGCATGTAGAGCAGGATCCTATAACCCTCCACAGATTCCTTCATGTAGAGCAGGATCCTATAACCCTCCACAGATTCCTTCATGTAGAGCAGGATCCTATAACCCTCCACAGATTCCTTCATGTAGAGCAGGATCCTATAACCCTCCACAGATTCCTTCATGTAGAGCAGGATCCTATAACCCTCCACAGATGCCTTCATGTAGAGCAGGATCCTATAACCCTCCACAGATCCCTTCATGTAGAGCAGGATCCTATAACCCTCCACAGATGCCTTCATGTAGAGCAGGATCCTATAACCCTCCACAGATCCCTTCATGTAGAGCAGGATCCTATAACCCTCCACAGATCCCTTCATGTAGAGCAGGATCCTATAACCCTCCACAGATCCCTTCATGTAGAGCAGGATCCTATAACCCTCCACAGATCCCTGCATGTAGAGCAGGATCCTATAATCCTCCACAGATGCCTTCATGTAGAGCAGGATCCTATAACCCTCCACAGATCCCTTCATGTAGAGCAGGATCCTATAACCCTCCACAGATGCCTTCATGTAGAGCAGGATCCTATAACCCTCCACAGATCCCTTCATGTAGAGCAGGATCCTATAACCCTCCACAGATTCCTTCATGTAGAGCAGGATCCTATAACCCTCCACAGATTCCTTCATGTAGAGCAGGATCCTATAACCCTCCACAGATTCCTTCATGTAGAGCAGGATCCTATAACCCTCCACAGATGCCTTCATGTAGAGCAGGATCCTATAACCCTCCACAGATCCCTTCATGTAGAGCAGGATCCTATAACCCTCCACAGATGCCTTCATGTAGAGCAGGATCCTATAACCCTCCACAGATCCCTTCATGTAGAGCAGGATCCTATAACCCTCCACAGATGCCTTCATGTAGAGCAGGATCCTATAACCCTCCACAGATCCCTTCATGTAGAGCAGGATCCTATAACCCTCCACAGATCCCTGCATGTAGAGCAGGATCCTATAACCCTCCACAGATCCCTTCATGTAGAGCAGGATCCTATAACCCTCCACAGATCCCTTCATGTAGAGCAGGATCCGATAACCCTCCACAGATTCCTTCATGTAGAGCAGGATCCTATAACCCTCCACAGATTCCTTCATGTAGAGCAGGATCCTATAACCCTCCACAGATGCCTTCATGTAGAGCAGGATCCTATAACCCTCCACAGATTCCTTCATGTAGAGCAGGATCCTATAACCCTCCACAGATGCCTTCATGTAGAGCAGGATCCTATAACCCTCCACAGATTCCTTCATGTAGAGCAGGATCCTATAACCCTCCACAGATGCCTTCATGTAGAGCAGGATCCTATAACCCTCCACAGATCCCTTCATGTAGAGCAGGATCCTATAACCCTCCACAGATGCCTTCATGTAGAGCAGGATCCTATAACCCTCCACAGATGCCTTCATGTAGAGCAGGATCCTATAACCCTCCACAGATCCCTTCATGTAGAGCAGGATCCTATAACCCTCCACAGATCCCTTCATGTAGAGCAGGATCCTATAACCCTCCACAGATCCCTTCATGTAGAGCAGGATCCTATAACCCTCCACAGATCCCTGCATGTAGAGCAGGATCCTATAATCCTCCACAGATGCCTTCATGTAGAGCAGGATCCTATAACCCTCCACAGATCCCTTCATGTAGAGCAGGATCCTATAACCCTCCACAGATGCCTTCATGTAGAGCAGGATCCTATAACCCTCCACAGATCCCTTCATGTAGAGCAGGATCCTATAACCCTCCACAGATTCCTTCATGTAGAGCAGGATCCTATAACCCTCCACAGATTCCTTCATGTAGAGCAGGATCCTATAACCCTCCACAGATTCCTTCATGTAGAGCAGGATCCTATAACCCTCCACAGATGCCTTCATGTAGAGCAGGATCCTATAACCCTCCACAGATCCCTTCATGTAGAGCAGGATCCTATAACCCTCCACAGATGCCTTCATGTAGAGCAGGATCCTATAACCCTCCACAGATCCCTTCATGTAGAGCAGGATCCTATAACCCTCCACAGATGCCTTCATGTAGAGCAGGATCCTATAACCCTCCACAGATCCCTTCATGTAGAGCAGGATCCTATAACCCTCCACAGATCCCTGCATGTAGAGCAGGATCCTATAACCCTCCACAGATCCCTGCATGTAGAGCAGGATCCTATAACCCTCCACAGATGCCTTCATGTAGAGCAGGATCCTATAACCCTCCACAGATCCCTTCATGTAGAGCAGGATCCTATAACCCTCCACAGATCCCTGCATGTAGAGCAGGATCCTATAACCCTCCACAGATCCCTTCATGTAGAGCAGGATCCTATAACCCTCCACAGATCCCTTCATGTAGAGCAGGATCCGATAACCCTCCACAGATTCCTTCATGTAGAGCAGGATCCTATAACCCTCCACAGATTCCTTCATGTAGAGCAGGATCCTATAACCCTCCACAGATGCCTTCATGTAGAGCAGGATCCTATAACCCTCCACAGATTCCTTCATGTAGAGCAGGATCCTATAACCCTCCACAGATGCCTTCATGTAGAGCAGGATCCTATAACCCTCCACAGATTCCTTCATGTAGAGCAGGATCCTATAACCCTCCACAGATGCCTTCATGTAGAGCAGGATCCTATAACCCTCCACAGATCCCTTCATGTAGAGCAGGATCCTATAACCCTCCACAGATGCCTTCATGTAGAGCAGGATCCTATAACCCTCCACAGATCCCTTCATGTAGAGCAGGATCCTATAACCCTCCACAGATCCCTTCATGTAGAGCAGGATCCTATAACCCTCCACAGATCCCTTCATGTAGAGCAGGATCCTATAACCCTCCACAGATCCCTGCATGTAGAGCAGGATCCTATAACCCTCCACAGATGCCTTCATGTAGAGCAGGATCCTATAACCCTCCACAGATCCCTTCATGTAGAGCAGGATCCTATAACCCTCCACAGATCCCTGCATGTAGAGCAGGATCCTATAACCCTCCACAGATGCCTTCATGTAGAGCAGGATCCTATAACCCTCCACAGATCCCTTCATGTAGAGCAGGATCCTATAACCCTCCACAGATCCCTGCATGTAGAGCAGGATCCTATAACCCTCCACAGATCCCTTCATGTAGAGCAGGATCCTATAACCCTCCACAGATTCCTTCATGTAGAGCAGGATCCTATAACCCTCCACAGATTCCTTCATGTAGAGCAGGATCCTATAACCCTCCACAGATTCCTTCATGTAGAGCAGGATCCTATAACCCTCCACAGATTCCTTCATGTAGAGCAGGATCCTATAACCCTCCACAGATTCCTTCATGTAGAGCAGGATCCTATAACCCTCCACAGATCCCTTTATGTAGAGCAGGATCCTATAACCCTCCACAGATCCCTTCATGTAGAGCAGGATCCTATAACCCTCCACAGATGCCTTCATGTAGAGCAGGATCCTATAACCCTCCACAGATGCCTTCATGTAGAGCAGGATCCTATAACCCTCCACAGATCCCTTCATGTAGAGCAGGATCCTATAACCCTCCACAGATCCCTTCATGTAGAGCAGGATCCTATAACCCTCCACAGATCCCTGCATGTGGAGCAGGATCCTATAACCCTCCACAGATCCCTTCATGTAGAGCAGGATCCTATAACCCTCCACAGCTGCTCTCGCAGTTAGGAGGCACTAACACAAATGTAGATCCTAAATGTTGTGATACCCTATGGAGATATAATAATAGATCAGTGCCAGGGATACACAAACCAAAAAAGGACCAGGACAGATTTGTTGTCAAATACAAAATACACTTTATTGGTGCAAAAAGGTGAAGTGCACAGTGCTGGCCCAGAAAAACACAGGAGATGCCTAGGGCTGCCTCAAGATGGCAGTATAGCCTGCTATAGAGGTATATGTAAATGTGCAACCAACAGTAACTGCAGGAGAGGGGGTGTATATGACAAACAATGGAATTTCTAAATCACTCTAAAGTGCTTCCTCCAACAGCGGCTAAGATAAAGAAAATAACACAATACCTTGGGTCATAATGGAGACAGCAAGGAAGAGGTCAGGCAGACCAGGCCTGGGGGGGGGGCCGGGGGGGCTGCTCCCCTCTTCCCTGCTGTCTCCATTTGTACCAATAAAGTGTATTTGACAACAAATCTCTCCTGGTCCTCTTTTTTGGTTTATGTATCACTGGCATTGATCTTTTATTATATCTCCATAGGGTAACACAACATTTAGGTTTTATGTTCTACTTTGGACCTTTCCTTTTCCTTTTAGTTCTCCATCTTCTCCATTCTGTGAGTCTGCGGAAATCGGACTGCACTCTGATGTCATCCGAGTGCAGTCTGATAATTTCCATGCACTCGTAGACTCGAATAGTTGCGCACTTTCTGATTTATGCTCCACATGGATCGGCATGAGAATAACAGCGCTGGTCGTCACTGCCCCATAATATAACATTGGACCATGTGCTATCTGATAAAACATCACATAGGAGTCATCTGAGTTATACGCTCATATGACCTGAGCCCTAAAAGAGAGCGGTCTCTCTTTCCTCTAATCCAGCTCTGCCATATATTTTACCAAGCTGTCACCAATTGATCACATTATTACCGTGGTTACCAGTTAATAAGGGACAATTAATTCTTGTAGAACTAGAAGAGGCAAACTAGTAAATATTTCTTTTTTTGTTATTTTTTTAATATATTTGTGGATATATTTTTTTGTGTATCACAATTTTAGACAAATATGGAGTTACCTTAAAAAAGTTTGTGTAGTCTGGTCTTGTAGGGTATTACACATTCACGGTTCGTTTACACAAGTAGATAATCATTATAATTGAACCTGTCATCTCATAAACCGCTATTAACCTGTAGCTATGCTGATAACTTGGAGGTTAATAGCATTCAAAATCTGTGTGGTCACCGCACTGAGAGCCTGGTTAACTTTATTCCTCTAGGTTACAATCATTGTGCCATGCTATTATTCACCGCTCAGTGAGCAGCGGTTGTAACCAGACTCCGGTACAGACTGACAGCCGGCTCAGTGAGCGGTGACTGAAGCAACTTCAGGTGCGCCTTTCTGACTGAAAGCCTGAGGCTGCTACAGGAAAACGCTAATTTCCTCTATCCTGCTGGGCTTTAAGTGCAGCAGCTGCATTGCTTTGGAAGGATTTTAACCTGCATTCATAACCCCATATCTGCAGGTTAATAGTATTTCCGGATTATTATTATTTATTATTATAGCGCCATTTATTTTATAGGGCTTTACCAGTGAAAAAGGGGTATAATGATAGGGACAAGTATAATAATCCTGAACAATACTAGGCACAGACTGGTATAGGAGGCTAGAGGACCCTGCCCTGAGGGCTCACAGTCTACAGGGAATGGGTGAGGGTACAATAGGTGAGGATAGAGCTGGTTGCGCATGGTGTACTAGTCTGAGGGTTATTTCTGGTTTTAGGCTTGTCGAAGAGGTTGGTCTTCAGGTTCCTTTTGAAGGTTTCCATGGTAGGTGACAGTCTGATATATTGTGGTAGAGCTTTCCAGAGTATAGGGGAGGCACGGGAGAAATCTTGTATGTGATTGTGGGAAGAGAAGATAAAATAAGAGTAGAGAAGGAGATCTTGTGAGGGCTCACAGTCTACAGGGAATGGGTGATGGTACAATAGGTGAGGACAGAGCTGGTTGCGCATTGGTCTACTGGACTGAGGGTTATTGTAGGTTGTAGGCTTGTTGGAAGAGGTGGGTCTTAAGGTTCCTCTTGAAGCTTTCCACGGTAGGGGAGAGTCTGATATGCTGAGGTAGATCGTTCCAGAGTATGGGGGATGCACGGGAGAAATCTTGTATGCGATTGTGGGAACAGGAGATAAGAGAGGAATAGAGGAGGAGATCTTGTGACGATCTGAGGTTGCGTGCAGGTAGGTACCGGGAGACTAGGTCACAGATGTAGAGAGGAGACAAGTTGTGGATGGCTTTGTAAGTCATGGTTAGAGTTTTGAACTTGAGTCTTTGGGCAATGGGAAGCCAGTGAAGGGATTGGCAGAGTGGTGAGGCTGGGGAATAGCATGGGGACAGGTGGACATTACAGCTCTGTACACTATATTGGCTGTTCTTTTCATTAAAGCTCAGCTCCCTGAGCTGCAGAGCCTGAAAATGCCAATGACACAGTATACAGAATTGTGGAGCTCTGGCTCTGTATACATCTAATATAGTTGATCTGTGGGTATGGCACTTATTACACCCTCAATCATTTGAAATTGATAACCTATTTAAATCAATATTATAATACTGGCAACCACTTTAATTATAAAATTAGACATCTACATCAGCCATGAGGTGACATAAGGAAAAATTTCTTTGTCACAAGTTCCCTTTAAATGATGAATAAATGCGATCATACCTCACAACTAACACACAATGCCAGACAAGTTTTTATACAGGTCAAGAATCGGGAGTCAAATTGTAAGGTCTTATCTGCACCTTATATTGTGAGGTCTTATCCGCATACTGCATCTTTGGTGCATCTTTGTGGTCACAAAGATGCACCTAAATGAATGCATTTCCTTCTCCCAGCAAAGCGTATGAGATTTCTATTTTGCTGTCTGCACAGTGCATTTTTTTGGCTGCATTTTTGAAAATGCAGCCAAGATGCAGCAAGTCAATTCTTTTTGTGTTTTGTCCCTGCATTTCAGAGGACTGACAGATCAATCCCTCACTGACTCTGGGTCGGCGGGGGATGGATTTCTGGTATCTCGCCAAATGCCAGTCCTCATATAAAGTCTATGGGGACCAAAATCCAGTGCAAAGGGGAAGGAGCAAGCGCTTCATACTGTCACGGGGACAGCTGTCACACTGCTCCTGTGCCCTCTCATTCACTTCCCGGGCCGCTCATTACCTTCATTGACTATGCACTGCTTCCCCTCCCCACCGGCGTCTGATTGGTTGCAGTCAAACGCACCCCCACACTGATTGACAGCATGTCTGACTCTTCCAATGTCTGGCGTCACAGACGCCAGTGGGCGGGCCTATAGCATAAAGTAAAATAAATAAATTTTAAAAATTGGCGTACAGTCCCCCCATATTATGATACCCAGTACAGATAAAGCCATGGTTACAGGCTGCAGCTCCCAGTCATGTACTTATCTTGGTTCGGTATTAAAATAGGAAGAACTGCTTGTGGCTTTTTTTTCTTAAATTTAAATACATTTTTAAAAAACTGTGTGCGATTCCCTCCAATTCTAATACCCAGCCAAGATAAAGCCCGACAACTGGGGGCTGGTATTCTCAGGCTGGGGAGACCCGTGGTTATTGGTCACCCCTCAGCCTAAAAATATCAGCCTACAGCCGCCTGGAATTGCCGTATCTATTAGATGCGACAGTCCCAGTACTTAACCCGCCTCTTCCCGATTGCACTGGATGGTGGCAATCTGGGTAATAAGCAGATAATGACAGCTCAAACTGCCGCTAAACACTAGATTAGTAATGGGAAGAGTTTGAGACCCCTGCATCACTAATCTGTAAGTGAAAGTAAATAAACACAAACACCAAAAAAATCCTGAATTTGGAATAAAAGACAAAAAAGCACCGTTTCACCACTTTATTAACCCTCAAAACACCCCTGAGGGTCCAACGTAATTCACAAAAGGGCCCACAACAATTTAGTTCTGCTACATCTGAGATTACACCGAGCAGCTATAGAACATGACTGCCCGTTGTGAGGTTCAGGCAGTGACTGAAGTGAGCCGCCTGATCAGCGGTGACCGTGGGAACCTTCAATTGTGGCCGCAGCTAACTTGACGTCACCGCTGATCGCGGCTCAGTTTCTGCCTGCAGCCCTCATGGCCATCCATCGGCGCCCCACAATCTTGTCACAGGACATGATGTGAGCATTTAGAACTTCAAGCTCTAAATGCTGCTGTTCGAGAATAACAGGTTTACAGCTGCAAGTAGATTTCTAATCTATTTATGGCTATTAGAGGCAGATGATGGCTAAATGAACAGCTATAATTTGCCAGGATTGGAGCAGGGTCAGCTCCTGAGTCCTCTCCATTCATCTTCTGTCCATGAGCACCGTATTTGTATAGTGCTAGTCATTAAATCGTTAAGGGTATGGACATCTTTAGGAGGCATTTTTTTTTCCACTTAAATGCATGTATTTTGTGCAAAGATAATTTTTATTTGTGTATGAGTAAAACATTTTTTTTACTGATTGTTGTTTATAGGCTCTTCGTTTGCTAGCAACATGCACAAATCAAACGGTGCAAAAAAATTTGAATCAAACCCAATTGCAGAAATTATTTTTTGCCCAGAATACCTTTTTTTAAGTTAAAAAAATGGCCTCTGATGGTCTCTCTATCCTTTTTTATAATCATTGTGCACAGGCATCATTGGAACATTTGTTAGTTTAGAAATGACCACTTGTTAGCTAGGATTTGTATTTTTTTTTTTGGTTAGGGCAGTAATAGAATTGGTGATCTAAGACTCGTATATAAGAGGTGGGAAGCCACGATACTGAAGCCGTCTGCCATTCTATAGGATGATGGCCAGGCCCTGGCTCCTCTTTTGCTTTTATGTTGCCAGCTTCTTAATGTCTTGTGTCGGAGGAGAGTCTCCTTGGAATCTGACCTGTTTTTCTGTTTGTCCTTTAACAGGACAGTGTCCCCATGGGCTCTCCTGCCTTCCTTCTCTCTCTCTTTGTAAGTATTGAATGGCTGCATTGTATTGGAGGATATGTGCTTCGGCACCCTCCATCCATCCATTACAGCAGTTTGACAATGTAATGTACTTTGTTAAATGTTATTAGGGTACGGCCACATGAAGAAAGTGCCACTGTGCGGCCCGAAAAATAGCTTGGAAACTGATTGGGAACAGCCACGTGATTTTGCAGATAACTGTTTTAACAACAAAACCATGCAACTATTAGCATTGACTATGAAAGGGGATGTCCCAAGAACGCAACGCAACATCTATTTACAGGATAAGTGAGAAGTGTCTGATCTCAGGAGGTTTCACTGCTCGGAAAAGAATTGTTCCATGAGTACAGGAGTTTGCGGAGGCCTGACGGACATAGACTGCCATGGACTTTCATTGAAAGGCAATTTAATATCCGATGGCTACCGCATACTAATATAAAAAAACACTGTTGTATTGATCAGTGGCAGATATTTATCACCTATTCTGTGGACAGGTGACAAGTTGGGATTTTGGGACAGCACCTTTAATGGCTATTGTGGCCACATGCGTGGCCATACCCTAACTGTCTGCTTTGTGTCCCTTGTGCATTGCTTCCTCATTGCTTCTTTCTGTCCTTCACACTGATATATTTATGTTTGTGAAAATTATCCAAGGCCAAAATAGTAAGGTTCCGTAATTTTCTGTTTAGTACATGATGACGAAAATGTGTTCATTCCGCAGTTTAGTGTGTATTCAGTAAGTTCACCAGTTCAGGGTTAGGACAGCACTAAGATGAGAAGGCAGAAGGTCACTACTTAGTGTCTCAGGTATGTGACTTTCAATTGTCTTGGAGCGTCTAACAAGGTTGTCTGTGCTTAGACATATACTGTAGGGTGTTGCGTAGTTTATGCTTGTCTTTATACTGACTCATTTGTCTTATTTCATAGGATGGAGGAACGCGAGGCAGACGGTGTGCCATTGAAGCCGATATGAAGATGAAAAAATGAGGCATCTGCTATGTGCAATACATAGCAATGGCCGTAAAACATGATGTGTAATATATGATTTAATAGATGGATGTTGTCTTTGGAAATTTAGATTGTAAAGCCCCAGTATCTGGGTTTCTTTGTGCATTTGTTTGCCCTGCCTTCCATGAAGTAGCGACACAAGCAGTATTGTAAATATGTAAATCCAGAAAGCCCATTCTTGTACATTATTTTTTACTCTTTACCCATAAGTGGGACTAGAAAAGAAATCATGACATCCTCTCTTTCAGATCTTCTCTTGGTTTGAGCTTTGAAAAAAAGTATCAAAGTGTAGCAGGGATTTGTGTAGAATAAGACCTTTACAAGAACATCAGCCATTTTTTTCATTACGTTTAACGCATATTGTAAACAATCATGAGAAAAAAAAATGTTGCCGTTTTTAAGTAAACTTTCATCTGCTCTTTTGTAAAGTCATATTTTCAAACAATTATGTAAGAGAGATGCAATACCAGACGCCGCCCATAAGGAAGCGCCGCTCTATTTTGGGTGGAGAAAGAGACAACTACTCTTTAGATATTCTGATTTGTTTTTAAAGGGGTTTTCCAGTTTCAGAAAATACCTTTTCTTTATTTAAAAAAACCTCTTGCTCTCCTCTGGTCTAGCATTGAGTCCCCCTGCCATTCCAGATGTCCGATATTGTTTGAAGGGTCAATGTCATGTCAGCAATGCTGCAGTCAATAATGGATTTGTTTTTTTGTAAAGGGATGTGCATACACTTTGTGAATAGAGAGGATCCCAAAACTATGTATATTGGGCACATATCAATGTTTTTGAGGACATTTGTAGTAATTTTTCAAGTGTAATTTATATTTCTTTTGCATGTGCTGTCTATGTCGATGAATTCAAAATAAAGGCATTATGTATAGATGTTTTGTTAATTGTATAAAGGTTATTGAAAAATAATGTATTTAAAGTGATGTGTACACAATAATGGAACTGTGTAGGTTACGCTGCCTGCTTCTTTGTCCCATTTCATGATCCACTGGACCAATTAGGATCCTGTTGTGCTGGGCTTTTCTCTGGATGATTGCAGTCTTTTAGCACAGTGCTTACATACTGAGAATTGTAGAGGTGGCTGAAGCTTGGATGTGTTATACGCATCGTAGTTCACCCGCAACAACTTTGATATCTACTTTTATTTATAATAATAGTATTTATAACAGTTAAAACCAGCATGGTCTTGCTTCCACATTAGGCCATCTTTTACTCTTGCATCGTTACAAAGGTTGAGTATGACGGTAGTTATTTTTCTAAAGCTGCACAAGCTACACCATGGTCAATGCATCTGCAAGTGCTTGGAATCCCAACTATGCCAATGGACTGCTTGGACATTTCCAACACACTGTAAATGTTGGAAAGAAGAGCTCATCAGATGTCTTTGTTGGCAGCCTTCCTACAGAGGCCCAATCATCAACATAACAATACATAGGTAATGTTCAGCAGAGAAGTCATGCAAAGTTTTCTGCATGAAGTTACAAATAAACATTGCTTCAAAAGTAACTCTCAGATAAACATGTATCGTGTTGTATTTGCATGATGGTGTAATCCCTGCTTGACACGAGTCGATCTATCGTGCGATAGCACGAGTGATCGTACCCGCCCCCGTCGTTTTTGCGTCACGGGCAAATCGCTCCCCGTGGCGCATAAACCCGTTTAACCCCCTTCACACGCACTTACC
Source organism: Anomaloglossus baeobatrachus (assembly GCF_048569485.1). NCBI lineage: Eukaryota > Metazoa > Chordata > Amphibia > Anura > Aromobatidae > Anomaloglossus > Anomaloglossus baeobatrachus. The sequence continues at coordinate 219,111,942 of NC_134356.1, read as the reverse complement.
TTCCGGACGACCTCGCTGTGGGCGACGAATGTCCACTTCCTGAAGTGAGAGGGACGTTTGACGTCACACGGCAGCCGGCCAATAGAAGCGGAGGTGTGTTCATCGTTCCCGTGGTGTCACACGGAGCAACATGTGCTGCCACGGAAACGATGAACAACCGGCGCCATTAAAAATAAACAATATTTTGAAAGTAAACGACGAGTACACGACTCACGATTTGTGAGCGATACTGCGTCGCTTGGAGGTATCACACGAGACGACGTCGTGACCGATGCCGGATGTGCGTCACGAAAACCGTGACCCCGACGATGCATCGCACGATAGCTCGTCTCGTGTAAAGCACCCTTTAGACATAACATAGCTGCACATCTAATACCCAACATGACACTGATATTGTGTACTTTTGCAATACGTCATTGTCGGACAGAATATGGTATATGTTATCCTATAACAAACATGAACATTTATTTTTGCCCTGCTCATTAATTCTACCCGGGTCTTGTGTGGCTTTAAAGGACAACAATGTGTTCACAGCCAAATGTGACCAATTTTTTGGACTGAGGAAACCACATATTTGTACGTATGTATATAGATTTTTCTTCAGCGCTCTATTGGGAGACCCAGACGATTGGGGTATAGCTACTGCCCTCCGGAGGCCACACAAAGCACTACACTAAAAAGTGCAAGGCCCCTCCCCCTCTGGCTATACCCCCCCCGTGGTATCACGGGTTCTCCAGTTTTAGCTTTGTGTGCGAAGGAGGTCAGACATCCACGCATAGCTCCACAGATTTTAGTCAGCAGTAGCTGCTGACTATTTCGGATGGAAGAAAAGAGGACACATATAGTGTCCCCAGCATGCTCCCTTCTCACCCCTGGATGGTGTTGTAAGGTTGAGGTACCTATTGCTGGTACGGAGGCTGGAGCCCACATGCTGCTTTCCTTCCACATCCCCCTGAGGGGCTCTGTGGAAGTGGGATCCTGCCGGCCTCAAAGCGCTGACGCCGGGCTCCATCCACAGACCCATTTGAACCTGCTGGATACGGAGCTGGAGTACCGTTCAGGGACATGGCCCTGCACCATTACAGGTACTCTGTGTCCCCGTACACACAGGCACAGCACACTCCAGACTTGCTGGGTGTGCTAGTGCGCCGGGGACAGTAATGGGTTACAGTCACTGCAGCTTTGCTGAGTGACTTTGTGTTTTGGGAACTACCGCGCCGGACGCTCCGGGAGCGGCGGCGCGGCTGGGACTTGTAGTTCGCCGGGGACTGGGCGCCGACCGCGCTTTTACGGCGGCGGCGCTTATAAATCCAGTCCCCGGCTTCTGCGGCCTAGTGCCGCTTCGTTCCCGCCCCCTCCCTGTCACTCAGGGAAGGGGACAGGCGCTGAGCAATCAGCAGCGCCGAGGGCTGGAGCCTTTTTACATGCTCCAGCCCTCTCACTGCACACTGTGGGACGCCGGATTCCCGCTCTGCCTTGGGGGCACGCCCACGGCCCGCCCCTACTCACACGAGCTGGGGAAGAAGCCGGCAGCCATTACTGCAGAGCTCGGGGCACCAAGGCAGGACAGTGGCGATCATACACCTGCTTATAGGCGGGCGGTAAGAGGCACAATAGTGCTGACCACGATATAACTGCAGTGTATACATGTGTTGTTTTTAACTACATAGGTCGCTAGATGCCCGCTTGGGGAGCGACACATCAGCAGCAGGAAAGCAGGTGTGCTAAAGCACAGGCTTTCTAGGCTGCTTGTATTGCACGACTGAGGTGTTCATTTGTGTTTATGCTGATATGCTATACACTGCACTGTACAGTCGCTAGTATTAGCTATATTCTTCTGGAATGGCTAGACTACAGCAGCAGAAAACCAAGGGTGCTGGGGCACAGGTTTTTTTCTATGCTGCTTGTATTGCATGGGCTGCAGTGTGCATTTGTACTTGTGCTTGTATGCTATACATTGCACTGTATGGTCACTCTTCTGGGCTATATTCCCCTAGATGACCAGTCTACAGCAGCAGAAGAGCAGAGGTGCCAGGGCACAGGCTTCTATGCTGCTTGGATTGCATGTGCTGCAGTGTTCATTTGTACTTGTGCTTGTATGCTATACATTGCACTGTAGGGTCACTCTTCTGGGCTATATTCCCCTAGATGACTAGTATACAGCAGCAGAAGAGCAGGGGTGCCAGGGCACAGGCTTCTATGCTGCTTGTATTGCTTGTGCTGCAGTGGTCATTTGTACTTTATGCCTGTATGCTATACATTGCAATGTACGGCCACCAATCTTGGCTATATACTTCTAGATGGCTAGTCGGCAGCGGCAAAAAAGCAACACAGATTTCAGTGCTGTTTTTACTACATGGGATGCTGTTCATGACACCGTCCCATTGTGTGCATGCTCCCCTGTAGCACGTCGTTTGCCGGGGTCTCTAGCACTTCGTCTGCCGGGGTCTCTACTAGTTGTGGCCAAAGAAACCTCCTGTCAACCCTGTCCATGGACAGGGACGGAGTAGTCATAATATAGAGACTTGCACCCATGGGCAATCTACTTGAACAAAAGGCAGCTCTTCAGGGCTTTGATACTGACATCGCTCTCAATCCGGATACATAACGCCATACGGAATGATCCTATACCGTCCATCAATGGAAGGTTGGATCTTTCTCCCTCAGCTCCCCCAGTGGAGATAGGAGACGAACAGGAGAAGTTCCTTTTCAGTGTCTCACGCAGATATTGAGTATTTTACTGGCCACGCTGACTTCAGAGAAGCAGTCCAGGAACACCACGCTTACCAGATAAGCGTCTTCTCCAAACGTTTTTAGGATACACGTTATCCCTTTTTTCCCCTAACGTGGTCAGCGCTGGACCCAGGGTCCAAAGGTGGATTCTCCAATCTCCAGGCTTGCATATAGAGCCATAGTTGCGCTGGAGATGGGGCTTCACTTCAAGATGCCATTCACAGACAGATGGACTCTGGTTGAAATCTGTCTAGGAGGATATCGGCGTGTCGGTTGCTCCGGCATCCACAGCCGTATAGGCAACTTAACCTTTTCTGCTGTTCTTGCGCAGCTGACCTTGAGCAGGGACATCTGTACCGCAGAGGCGTCCGTAACCCCGCAATGTCTGCACTGCGACTTACCCGGTTAATGCTGTCCTAAAAGTACAGTCGAGGTTTCGGTCCTTCCCAAGTTCCGGCAGGTCCCAATTGTCCTCGTGCAAAAGGGCTACAAAACCTCAGACGGGCTCAGATTCCGGCCGGGCTCAATCTCGCCCAAGGAAGGCAGTCGGAGGAACCGCTACCAAGGCGGTCTCCTCAGGACTCTCAACTCTCTCTCTCTCCGCATCCGCGGTTGATGGCAGACTCCCCCGCCTTTGGCGACATTTAGCTGCCACAGGTCACAGACCGGTGGGTGACAGACATTGTGCTCACGTGCACAGGACAGTGTTCTGTTCTCGTCCTCCGACTCCATTCTTCAGAACGGCCCCACCTCTCCACCGAGCAGATGCCCTGCTGCAGGCGGTGGACGCTCTAAGAGCAGAAGGAGTGGTGATCTCTGTCCCCCCTCAGGAACGAGGGCGAGGGTTTGTACTCCAATCTCTTTGTGGCTCCAAAAATGGACGGTTCCTTCCGTCCTGTTCTGGTTCTGAAACTGCTCAACGAGCATGCGAACGCCAGGCGGTTCCGGATGGGATCCCTCCGATCCGTCATTGCCTCAATGTCTCGAGGAGACTTCCTTGCCTCAACAGACATCAAGGATGCCTATCTCCACGTGCCAATTGCTACGGAGCACCAACGTTTTCTACGTTTTGTGATAGGAGACGAACATCTTCTGTTCGTAGCTCTGCCATTTAGTCTGGCGACAGCCCCACGGGTGGGCACCAAGGTCATGGCAGCAGTGGTAGCAGTCTTGCACTCTCACGGACACCCGGTGATTCCGTACTTGGACGATCTACTCGTCAAAGCAACCTCCCTCGAGGCATGCCAACGCAGCCTGAATGTTACGCTGGAGACTCTCCAGACTTTCGGGTGGATCATCAATTTGGCAAGGTCAAATCTGTCTCCGACTCAATCACTAACGTATCTCGGCATGGAGTTTCATACTCTATCAGCCATAGTGAAGCTTCCGCTGAACCAGCAGCGTTCACTGCGGACAGAGGTGCAGTCTCTCCTTCAAGGCCAGTCGCACCCCTTAAGGCGCCTCATGCACTTCCTAAGGAAGATGGTGGCAGCCATCGAGGCAGTTCTCTTTGCGCAGTTTCATCTGCGCCAACGGCAATGGGGCCAATGGGATGGGCAGTCAACCTCCCTGGACGGGAAGTCTCCCTTTCCCTGACGGCCGAGGACTCTCTGCAATAGTGGCTTATTTCCACCTCATTGCCATAGCCCCCATCCTGGGCAGTGGTCACGACAGATATGAGTCTGTCAGGGTGGGGAGCAGTTTGTCTCCGCCACATGGCTCAGGGGACGTGGACTCAGCAGGAGTCCACCCTTCAGTTCGATGTGCTGGAAATCGGGGCAGGGTATCTTACCCTATTAGCTTTCCAAAAGTGGCTAGAAGGGAGCAGATCCGAATCCAGTCGGACATCTCCACAGCGGTGGCATACATCAACCACCAAGGAGGGACACGCAGTCAGCAGCCTTCCAGGAAGTCCGGCGAATCCTCATGTGGGTGGAGGACACAGCATCCACCATATCCGCAGTTCACATCCCGGGCGTAGAAAACTGGGAAGCAGGCTTCCTCAGTCGCCAGGGCATGGACGCGGGGGAATGGTCCCTTCACCCGGACGTGTTTCAGGAAATCTGTTGCCGCTGGGGGGGGGGCCGGACGTCGACCTAATGGCGTCTCGGCACACCAACAAGGTCCCGGCATTTATGGCACGATCGCGCGATCACAGAGCTCTGGCGGCAGACGCCTTAGTGCAAGATTGGTCGCAGTTCCGGCTCACATATGTGTTTCCACCTCTGGCACTCTTGCCCAGAGTACTGCGAAAAAAAAAAAAAAAAAAAAAATCAGATCCGATTGCAGCCGCGTCATACTCGTCGCACCAGACTGGCCGAGGAGATCGTGGTACCCGGATCTGTGGCATCTCACGGTCGGCCGACCGGGGTCACTAACAGACCGACCAGACTTACTGTCTCAAGGGCCGTTTTCTCCATCGGAATTCTGCGGCCCTGAACCTGACTGTGTGGCTTGTGTGTCCTGGATCCTAGCGTCTTCAGGATTATCCCAAGGGGTCGTTGCCACCATGGGACAGGCTAGGAAGCCCACGTCTGCTAAGATCTCCCACAGAACGTGGAAGGTTTTCTTAATCTGGTGCTCTACTCAGGGAGTGTCTCCCTGGCCATTTGCATTGCCTATCTTTCTTTCCTTCCTACAATAGGAGTTAGAAAAGGGCTTGTCGCTAGACTCCCTCAAAGGGCAAGTCTCAGCACTATCCATGTTTTTTCAGAAGCGTCTAGCACGTCTTTCTAAGGTGCGCACGTTCCCGCAGGGGGTTTGTCATATCGTGACCCCGTACAAGCGGCCGTTGGATCCATGGGATCTGAACAGGGTTCTAGTTGCTCTCCAGAAGCCGCCTTTCGAGCCTCTGAAGGAAGTTTCCTTTTCTCGCCTGTCACAGAAGGTGGCGTTTCTCGTTGCGATCACATCGCTTCGGCGAGTGTCTGAGCTGGCAGCTCTGTCATCCAAGGCTCCCTTCCTGGTGTTTCACCAGGACAAGGTAGTGCTGCGCATCATTCCGGAGTTTCTCCCTAAGGTAGTATCCTCGTTTCATCTTAATCAGGATATCTCCTTACCGTCCTTTTGCACTCATCCGGTTCACCGGTATGAGAATGATTTACGTTTGCTAGATCTGGTGAGAGCACTCAGAATCTACATTTCACGCACGGCGCCCGTACGCCGTTCCGATGCCCTTGTCGCTGGTACGCGCAAGAGGTTGCAGGCTTCTAAAGCCACCCTGGCTCGATGGATCAAAGAACCAATTCTGGAAGCCTACCGTTTTGCAGGGCTTCCGGTTCTTTCAGGGCTGAAAGCCCATTCAACCAGAGCCGTGAGTGCGTCCTGGGCGCTACGACACCAGGCTTCGGCTCAACAGGTGTGCCAGGCAGCTACCTGGTCGAGTCTGCACACTTTCACCAAACATTATCAGGTGCATACCTATGCTTCGGCGGATGCCAGCTTAGGTAGAAGAGTCCTGCAGGCGGCAGTGACATCCCCGTAGGGGAGGGCTGTTTTGCAGCTCTAACATGAGGTATCTCTTTACCCACCCAGGGACAGCTTTTGGACGTCCCAATCGTCTGGGTCTCCCAATAGAGCGCTGAAGAAGAAGGGAATTTTGTTACTTACCGTAAATTCCTTTTCTTCTAGCTCTTATTGGGAGACCCAGCACCCGCCCTGTTGTCCTTCGGGATTTCTTGGTTGTTTGCGGGTACACATGTTGTTCATGTTGAACGGTTTTTCAGTTCTCCGACGTTATTCGGAGTTAATTTGTTTAAACCAGTTATTGGCTTCCTCCTTCTTGCTTTGGCACTAAAACTGGAGAACCCGTGATACCACGGGGGGGTATAGCCAGAGGGGGAGGGGCCTTGCACTTTTTAGTGTAGTGCTTTGTGTGGCCTCCGGAGGGCAGTAGCTATACCCCAATCGTCTGGGTCTCCCAATAAGAGCTAGAAGAAAAGGAATTTACGGTAAGTAACAAAATTCCCTTCTTTTTCTTCTTTCCCCTTCACGTGGAACAGAGCGTCCAGCCCCCACAGCTGTACAGGAAGCTTAGAACAAATAGACAACACCCATTTCCACCTTCAGTGGTTTCCTGTTCTTTGGACAGAGGAGTTTGGAGCATGTGGCTTGAATGTCAGGAAGACAGAACATCTTAGTAGACTGAGCAGTCTCAAGCATACTTTGCAGTATAAAAGTAGGTCTAACTGACCACTGTAACACAATTCTCCATGTGGAGCATTCTAGCAGTCTGGGTATCCTTCCTGCTGCTTCATGGTGTAGCCTTGGCTTTCTGCCTAATGGCTTGGTTTGGACTTGGCCTCTTGCCTCATGGCTTGGTTTGGACTTGGCCTCTTGCCTCATGGCTTGGTGTAGAACTGGCCTGCTGCCTTATGGCTCATGCCTTGGAGCTTGTCTGACTCTGGACAATCTTCCTCCTGCTAAGGACAATAGTGTTTGGACTTTGCCTACTGCCTCATGGCTTGGTGTAGATTTGTCCTGCTGCCTTATGGCTCTAGCTTTGGAGCTTGTCTGACTCTGGTCCATCTTCCTGATGCTAAGGACAATAGTGATAGCAGAATACTGATAGGGTACAATAAAGGCCCAGTCACACACAACGACTTACCAGCGATCCCGAAAACGATGTGACCTGATAGGGATCGCTGGTAAGTTGCTGGGAGGTCGCTGGTGAGATGTCACACAGTCAGACCTTACCAACGATGCAGGAACGATACAGGTCGCAGTAACGACCTGTATAACTATCTCAGCAGTCACTGTGGCCCTGTCACACAGTGTCAAACATAGCGATGTGTCCTGCCCAGCAGGACATCGCCTTTGAAGAAAATGGCCTGGACCATTCGGTAACGACTAGAGATCTCACAGCAGGGGCCTGATCGCTGGTAGGTGTCACACATAATGAGATCACTAACGGGATCGCTACTGCGTCACAGAAACCGCGACTCAGCCGCGATCTCGCTAGCGATCTCGTTATGTGTGACGGTACCTTTAGGCATTGAGGAGTGATTCAGCCAGTTTTATACATTTCAGTAGACAAATTTGCTGAAATTTGACAAGGTAAAGGCCAGTCACTGCAACTAAGATTAGATGAGCAAATTGGACTGTAACCTGGAGAAACCCATCAAAGCATAGTTTTAAGCTCCTAGTTTGGATTGAGAAAATGGGCATGTCTTCTCTAAATTTGGTGAGCAGATGGCTGGATTAAACCTTTATTTATCAAGAGAGTTGCATAATGAATAGAAAATATAGTCCAGACATTGACTAGGTTAGAAATAATGTTTTTTACTTGAAATAGTAATTATCTCTTTCAAACTTTGCTTTCGTCAAAGAATTCACCCTTTGCAGCAATTACAGCTTTGCAGACCTTTTGGTATTCTAGCTGTTAATTTGCTGAGGTAATCTCGAGATATTTCCCCCCCATGCTTCCAGAAGACACCCCCCCCCCCCACAAGTTGGATTGGCTTGATGGACACTTTTTGCGTACCATACGGTCAAGCTGCTCCCACAACAGCTCAATAGGGTTGAGATCTGGTGACTGGGCTGGCCACTCCATTACAGATAGACTACCTGCTGCTTGCTTCTTCCCTGAATAGTTCATGCATATTTTGGAGGTGTGCTTTGGGTCATTGTCCTGTTGTAGGATGAAATTGTCTACAATCAAGTGCTGTCCACAGGGTATGGCATGGCATTGCAAAATGGAGTGATAGCCTTCCTTATTCAAAATCCCCTTTCCCTTGTACAAATTTCCCACTTTACCAGCACCAAAGCAACCCCAGACCATCACATTACCTCCACCATGCTTGACAGATGGCGTCAGGCACCCTTCCAGCATCTTTTCAGTTGTTCTGCCTCTCACATATGTTGTTCTATGGGATCAAAACACCTCAAACTTCGATTTGTTTGTCTATAACACTTTTTTCCAATCTTCCTCTGTCCAATGTCTTTTGCCCATATTAATCTTTTCCTATTATTAGCCAGTCTCAGATATGGCTTTTTCTTTGACACTCTGCCCTGAAGACCAGCATCCCGGAGTCACTTCTTCACTGTACACGTTGACACTGACATTTTGCGGATACTATTTAATGAAGCTGCCAGTTGAAAACCTGTGAGGTGTCGATTTCTCAAACTAGTGACTCTAATGTACTTGTCTTCTTGCTCAGTTGTGCAGTGGGGCTTCTCACTTCTCTTTCTACTCTGGTTAGAGCCTGTTTGTGCTCTCTTCTGAAGGGAGTAGTACACACCGTTGTAGGAAATCTTCAGTTTCTTGGCAATTTCTTGCATGGAATATCCTTCATTTCTAAGAACAAGAATAGACTGTTGAGTTTCACATGAAAGTTCTCTTTTTTTCTGGCCATTTTGAGAGTTTAATGGAACCAACAAATGTAATGCTCCAGATTCTCAACTAGCTTACAGGAAGGTCAGTTTTAGGCTATGTGCGCACTGGGAAATGAAATTTCCTTGCGTAAATTCCGCAGGCTCTCAAAGATGTTATCACTTGCGGAAAAAATCCGCATCAAATCCGCACCCAAATCCGCATGCGGATTGTCGCGTTTTGTTGCGGATTTGGTGCGGTTTTTCCGCAAGCTGTTCCCTGCGTGATTTTTACATTTAGATTAGTGAAAACCCGCAACTACCTGCGGAAAAGAAGTGACATGCAATTGTTTTTGCTGCGGGAATCCCGCAGCAAAACATGCAGCTGTCAAAATCTGCCTAGTGCGCACAGGATTTTTTTTTGCCATAGGATTTGCTGGTGATTCACTGCAGAGATGTTCTGAACATTTTCTGCAGCGAAACATGCAGCAAATCCGCGGCAAAATCCGGTAAGTGCGCACATAGCCTTATAGCTTCTCTAATCAGCAAAACTGTTTTCACCTGTGCTAAGATACTTGCACAAGGATTTTCAAGGGATTTCTAAACATCCATTAGCCTTCTAACACCGCAAACACAATGTGCCATTAGAACACTGGAGTGGTGGTTGTTGCAAATGGACCTCTATACACCTATGTAGATATTGCATTAAAGACCAGACGTTTGCAGCTATAATAGTCACGTACCACAGTAACAATGTATAGAGTGTATTTCTGTTTAATGTTAGCTTCATTAAAAAAAAAATGTGCTTTCCTTTCAAAAATAAGGAAATACGTAAGTGACCCTAAACTTTTGAACTGTAGCGTATATGTTTCTAACCAAACCTGCCCTTACAGCTTAAGTTCATTAACGTTTCAATTAGATTTTCATCAAATAACAAACATTTATATATTTTAAAGAATTCTTACTTTGCCTAAAAAATGTTCACGGTAGTGTGTGTGTGTGTGTGTGTGTGTGTGTGTGTTTCATAGGCATTTATATTTAAGACCTTGGATAAAGTACATTTGACTTTTCTATATACCCGAGAATACAGACTGCTTAAAAGACACACAGATGCAAAAGGAGCCTTGAGTACAGATGCAAAACTCAAGCGAGTCTGTGGATTCAGTTTTTATTTTCATTCTTAACGTGGAATACCATTTTTAGTTATGTCTTATTGGCCTCAACCTCCTGAAGAATGAATAAGCGTCAGGCTATGACAGCAGCAGAGAACCAATTCTTTGAGTAAACCTGAAGATCATAGTGTTGACATTTAGTGAATATAGAGACACTTTCTTTTTAGCAGCTTTTGAAAGAATCCTTCTACAAACCCAAGTATTAACCTAGTCTTCATTTTAGCGTTTTCATATTTAAGGTTTGCTGTAAGTTTTCTGTGAATAAAAAAGGAATGGTTATATAATAAAAAGATACCAATTTCGAGATTTATTGTGTCTGAATTTTTGAGTTTGTCCGAAAGTATACTGGTAAATACTTTCACTTTGAAATGCTATGATGATCATTGTTTGGTTAGCACGTGAACAGTCCTTTTTAAAGGGGATGTCTGGGTTATTCACATTCAATACTTATCTTTAGGATAAGTCATCAATCTCTGATCGGTGGGGATGCAACACCTGACACCTCCGTCGATCAGCTTTTTCTTAGTGCCACCTTCGCCAGCCAGATTTACTCCGTTTTGGAGCTGCACAACTCCATTGATAGAATATTATTATTCTATTATTGATAGAATAATTGCTGTGGCTCAGTACTGCACATCTGCTCCCTATTGGTTCAAGTAAGGCTGTTTTCACACATCCGGTTTTTGCCGCCAGGCACAATCTGGCGAATACCGGACAAAACGGATCCGGTGTCGGAGGCGTTTTTATTCTCATTGAATTGTATTAGCGCCGGATTGTGCCTGATGCCCTTGCGTTTCATCCGGCGAAATTTCTGTGTCCAGCTGCCGGAAAGGACATACAAGGGAACGTGTTTTGTCAGCAGCAACAAACCGCACCGCCGTGCGGTGTGTTGTAAAGTGAAAGCCTATGGGCGCCGGATCTGTTGTAATGCGGCAAAAAACGCATTCCACCGACTGGATCCCCCTTTTTTTTTTTTTTTTTTTTTACTGAGCATGCACAGATGTGTAAATTCCTTTCTGGTTAGAAAATATAGCGCCTATAATTGGTTGCAGTGATACAGCTGTCACTCAGCGCGGGGGATCGTCTGACTGCAACCAATCACAGCTGCGCGGGTCTAAATCTTGCAGTTAAATAAGTAATTTAAAGAAAAAACTGTGTGCGGTTCAATTCCCCCCCCCCCTCAAATGATACCCAGCCAAAATAAAGCCACACAGCTTGGGAGATAGTATTCTCAGGATGGGGAGCCCCCCAGCCTAAAAATATCAGCCAGCAGCCACCCGGAAATGCCGCATCCATTAGATGTGACAGTCCTGGGACACTACCCGGCTCATCCCGAATTGCCCTGGTGTGGTGGAAATCGGGGTAATAAGGAGTTAATGGCAGCCCATAGCTACCACGAAGTCCTAGGTTAGTGATGGCAGGTGTCTGAGACAACCCCCCATCACGAAACTGTAGTGAAAGTAAATAAACATAAACACCGAAAAATCCTTTATTTGAAATAAAAGACATAAAAACAACCTCTTTCACCACTTTATTAAAATCCCCAAATACCCCTCCAAGTCCGACATAATCCACAAGAGGTCCCATGACACTTTCAGCTCTGCTACATTGGAAGCTGACCAGAGCGCCCGTAGAACACCGCTGCTCACTGTGAGCTCCACAGAGCAACTGAAGTGAGTCTCGCTGTCAGCGGTGACGTCACTCAGGTTACCCGCGGCTACAGCTAGATTCTCTGTACAAACTGCTACAACTAATCATTTTTTTTTTTACTGTATCAGTCGCATCAGTTTTACCACAATCTGCAACTGATCCATTGCATCAGGCACAAACCGGATGTGTGAAAGCACCTTAAGGGGCAAATAAGCAATACGCAACCGCACCCATTTTATAGGTGACAGAGCTGTGGAACAACAAAACTGGTAGTTTTGGTTTCGGTAAATGAAGAGCTGATTGGCAGGGGTGCTGGGTGTTGCACCCCCTCCAATCGGACATTGATAACCTATTCTAAGGATAGGTATCAATATTAGTCTTGGACAACCGAAATAAAAACGATCAAAACCTTATTGTGGTTTGTAAACACGTTTTTAGATTTACAGATATATATATCTGTTGCCTTATATTATACTTGATGGGTAAGATGGTGTTTTATACTGAGACTGTGATGCCCTTTGGTATAATGATATGGCAAACTAATAGGTAGTAATTTAACTTAGTGAATGTTTTGTAAATCTCTCGATAGTCTATATACTGCTTACAGAATGTGCGTTAAATAGATTACCGTATAAAAATATATAATAAAAAAAAACAGGTTTTACGTTATCTTGCAGAAAAATTCCCAATGGCAATGGAAGACATTTTGTAATGCTAATGGTATATGCCCTTTGAGGTCTAGTCTACATTACGAAGGCTTTGAATATGACGAGAAGAAACCAGATATACATGGAGATGTGGTAGATGGAATCCTTATTGAATCTCTTTCATTGGGGTTTGGGAGTATAATGCTCAGATCGAATGACTCTAATTCAGCTGATGAGCATTCTTTTCATGGCCTCTCACAGGTATTTAGTTTATCAGGACATCATAGGATATTACAGTAACCGAGTATGAGCTGTCTGTTTTCTGGGTTCAATAGAACACATATACAGATCCTGAAAAATTATTTTTTTCTAGTCTGTAAACTTAGTTGTAGGTGTATTTATTCTGTTTTTATAATCAATACTTAAAATTCTCTTAATCTCTTGCAGTTTTCACTCTGGCCACTAAGCCTATTATGAGACTCCTACTTTGTTTTGTATACATTTCTTACCACAATTTTAATATCACAGGATTGCAGTGAATGATGGTTAGCATTAAAGGAAAACTACCATCAGAGCATTACTTATTTTTAGACCGGTGTTTGTGGTAAATTATTATTTTTTTTTTTTTTTTTTACTAATTAGGATATTGAACGAAATTGTTTCTCCATATCACAATTTGAATTAAAAATAATAGATAACTTGCAATTTTTACACTGGCCACAGGGGCTTTTTTAGACTTAACTTCCTGTTGTTTTCGGAAACAACATATGTAAATAGTCACAATTGTCAAACCCCCGACACTATCTTTTGTATTGAAGCATGTAATAAACTGGTACAAAGGTTGTGAAGAGCAGGGTAGAGCAAGGTCAGGTGTGACAGAACCCAGCATCCATCATGCACATTAGGTTGTCAGTTGTGTATAGAGGAGTGAGCTATCATTGTAATCCTGACTCTTAATTATTTGCGGACTTGCTGAAAACTCTTCCTGCTATGAGTAAGGACAACCCGTCCGAAATGTGTAAGTGATTCTTAACAGGGAATGGCCCCCCTCTTTTGTACATTGATGTCCTATTTTTAATCAACTATGGAATAAAGACTGATTTTATATTACAGGATGTGCTGCTGGAAAACCTCTTTATCTTTCAGGAAGGACAGTCCAAAAAAAAAAAAGCTCCAGTGGCCAGTATGAAAATTAGAAGACTACTAAATTTGTGGGTTTTTTTTAATAAAGCTCGTGATATGTAAAAATAAAATATAGGCAACCTTATTAAAAAAAAAATAATAAAAAAATACATATAACACCAGAACCTAATTTAAATGGATTATCTGGGCCTTTTTTTTTATTTTCCCTATGGAACTAAGAACTTATCGGCAGGTAGTTGCTAACTACCTGCCGATAAATAATTAGTTCTGTGCTTTGCCTGTGCTGTTCAGTGACGATCTCTCCCAGCGTAGAGTGCAGACACACACCTGCCAGTCATTCTTCTGCTTCCTGTAATGTCACTTTGACAGAGCAGTTCCTTTCCTTACGTTCTTCTCTGTTGACGGGGTGTCACTGCCAACGTCCTGTTTGAGAGCCAGTTACTTGCTGCATTAGGCTGAATCAGCAATTGATCACCCTGATGTTGACAGTAACACCCAATGGATAGAGCAGAGCACAAGAGAACTAACTGCTCTGTTAACGTGACATCATAAGAAGCAGGAGCGGTCAACTACTTTGAGCCAGGAGAGGTCGTTGCAGGCCACACCAGTAATTGGCAACTACTTGCAAATAAGTACTTAGCCCTATAGGGAAAATAAAAAAAAATAAGTCACAGATAACAATTTTAAATATTAGGCACTTTTCTGATGATGAACTCCCTTTAACCCCATTCCCTTCATAGTGACTTCTACACAGATAACTGAGCATAAAATAAAACAGCTCTCTCATAGAAACCAATGAGTCAGATGTTAGCTATTAGGCCTAAGCCACACGGCGAGAAAATCGGTGCGAGTGGAGTGCGATAAAACATTGCATTCCACTCAGACCAATTTTAGCCTATGTGCTACCGCACATTATTTTCTCAGCCTTAATCGGACCGAGAAAACAATCGCAGCATTCTGTGATTGTAATGTGAGACTTTTTTTTTTTTTCTCTTGCACCCATTCAAGTGAATGGGGCGAGAGAAAAATCGCACTGCACTCGCGGTACACTGGTGTACCACGCATGCAGAGCGAGAATGGCAATAGCCGGCTACGGAGGAGAAAGGGAGATAAATCCCTCCCCTCCTCAGTGCCAGCGCGCCCCCCGCAGCTGAGGACCACTCGCACAGTCGGACCTCAGTAGCAGGGATACTCGCATGACATTCGGCTCCTGCTGTGCTGACAGCGCGAGTCGAGTGTCATGCGAGCGTCGCACTAGTGCCCCGTGTGGCCCCGGCCTTACTGTCTATGTAGCTCTGGTAAAAATGTGCTAATGTGGTTTTATCCTTAAAAATATAGGCAATACAGTCCCTTTAAAACAATAGGACATTTTCTGACTTATTTTTTTAAACATTAGTACAATTGATCCTTACCTGCGTTGATTTTGCATAAATGCTTACATTTTCTTTGTTGGCCATTAGTGATGACTAACAACTTGTAACTCTGCAATCCAATCACTAGCCTCAGTCGTAAGATGGCAGGTGGCGTACTTACTAGAATTGAGCGAGTACCTAACTATTTGTACTCACTATACACATAATGAGTACGGTCTAATACTCGCGTATTCATTCCGAATAGTGTGTGCAATGCAAGTCAGTGGGGAAAAACTCGCAAAGTAGCGAGTAACCCAAATGCCGTACTATTCGCTACTCGCACAAATAGTTATGAGTATAGTGAGTACAAATAGTTAGGTACTCGCTCAACTTTAGTACTTACTTGTATCACCCCTGAGTGTTCAGTTGAAAGGGGGAGTACTGATTATTTTATTTTCGTACCTTTTGTTGCTGTTTCTACATTATTAAACCTAGTTTTAGAACAGCCTCTTTTTTAAGGATCTCCAATATAATAAGCTATTGAGTACATTTACACTATATAGAATTTATGTAGCCTGTGATTTTCAGGATATTTTCCTAGGATGTTGCCCATTTTTTTCTTATACCTACTGTAGATGAAGGATCCCACAAACAATCCGTCTGCTACTAGTGTAGATGATTTAATGAGCGGCACTGGTAATTCCTGCTTGGAGGATTTGAGTGGAGGAGATGCAGCATGCCTAAAAAACAATCTGGAAGATAGTGAAGGACAAAGTCATCTTGATCTTGGGTTGACGGACAACACGGAGAAAACAGATAAAATTCAATCTTCAGAAATGGTGTCTGCTATAAATGATACTATTCTGCACTGTTCACAGGTAAAAATATACTTGATAGAAAGCACCATGAGCCTTGTGTATTATAATTGAAATCCAGAGATCCGATTTATATAATAGTTCTTTAATTCACAAAACCATTTTTCAAATACCTTATTTTGCCATTATAAGTGCATCTCAATATATTAGCCAGAGCTAACGGCAGCTACGAAGAGCATCGTTCTCTCTGATGTGGCATGTCCATGATTTAGAAAAGCAGCCCAGCTGATTGACAACAGTTTCCACCATGCAATCTCTTAATTTTCCCCATAGTAATGCTTTGAGGGACTAAACATTTGCTGTCTGGCTTCCCTGCAAATTGCAGCTGACCCTTCTGCAGCACAGCAGGGAGACACCCTGTGATAACTTTATTTTTTACAAGAATCTTGGCGCAAAATTATTGTAAAAAGCAGACTGCCACCTTTAAGGGAATCTGACAGGAGATTAATTTTGCCCGAATCACAATTGCAGGCTGGTTTGCTTTCCTCTGAATTGCAATGTTTCAGGAAAAATATACATTGAAAAGCAGGTCGGCGACTATGTTTGTATACTGACTCGCAGGTAACCAGCGGCTTCTTACCACCACGCCATCCTAGACTGACAGGTCTCTCAAAATGTTTGTGTTCGGGCAGCAGGAACCTCCTATCTGGTTCTTGTTAAAGGGAATCTGTCAGTAAGAGCAACCTCCCTAAGCCCATGTAGGTCATAGAAGGCTGAATAAAAAATACCTTGATATCTGTGATCTGACGTTTTATTCTAAGACATCCACGAATTTCTTATATGTAAATGAGTTACATGGTCATATGTCTCACACTGAGAATGCTCCTTTTATTAAAAAATAAGCCCCTTAGGCAGATTCTCATGCAGATCTGTGTCCTATCCATCAGGGCTGTGGAGTCGGTAAGCCAAACCTGCGACTCCGAGACTCCGACTCAGACCTCTCAATTTCCCTTGCACCGACTACACGACTCCGACTCCGATAGAACATAAAATATATTTATTGTAATACAAGTTTAGAACCCAAGTCCTCTTGTACCTGGCAGTCCAGTAGGCCACTCATCCTAACTGCTACCTCAGTCAGAGCTTATTTTCCTTTAGTAAGCTGTTGATCATCAAGCAGTATACGATGACTTGGGTCCACATAAACAGCTGCCAGAAGAATTTTATTTTCCAATAGCTATGTCTCTCTCCGTTTCATTGAAGCAGAAATGCCATCTGCGATTAAACCTCCTCTTTGGGCAGGCAAAATAGCAAGTTCTTCCACTCCCTTATTAAAATGCCAGGACTTAAATCCTCAGCTTGTAATTTTTTAGTCACGGTAAATGAGTGATTAAGCAATTCCTTCAATTTAGCCACCTGTGCCTATTGATCTTCATTTAGGGTTACTTGAGGTTTCACCATATCTATAAGAAACGGTTTTAGTTCAAGCAATCGCTCAATCATTAAATAAATGCTGCCCATCGAGTGGCTTGATTGACAATTGCCCCTTTCCCAGCACGTATCTTCAAGATGGAATCAATTTTAGGGGTTCTGGCGGCAATAACCAATTTCCTCACTTTTCCAATCAGATTTCCAGCATGTCCCTCTTGCAGACTATCTCTTATTTCCATCTGCAGCGTGTGTACAACACAGCGCATATGATGAATATGAAAGTGTTTTGAAGCAGCTTCAACAAGATCATCTAATTCTAAAGTATCATTTTGCTGTTCGTCTGTTGTAATATCTGTTTGTTCCTCAGTTATATGAACAGCACTGTGGCCTTCCATCTCAAACATACTGAATCCTAAATTTTCTTCTAGCTGTTGTTCATTACTTTCATTCATCAGTGTAATTGTACTTATCATATTTGAAGCATTGTCCATTACAATAGCAAGAACCTGTTCTTTTTTGAGTTCGTAATCTTGAGGAACGTTTTCCACTGGAGAAACTGGAGGCCTTAAAAACGGATCCTCACAAACAATGAGCAGTCAGTTTGTGTGGCATTTTTCTAATCTGCTTTTGCTGTTGAAAGCATTATTTATGAGCTCAACAACCTTTCAGGTGATGCGTTTTTTTAAAAAGCTGATCTGCTTTTGCAGCTGAAAAACATATCCTCAAAAAACGCAGCAAAAACGCTGTGTGTGACTGCAGCCTTAGATCAGGAATAGAACAGACATTTATAGGACATTTCATAACTTTCCCAAATTCCTATGAAAAAATTGTCATCACACTCTGCATTGCACTACTGTCCCCAGTTTATTAGATATTTTAGGAGTCGGAGTCGGTGCATTTTATACCGACTGCAACTCCGACTCCACCAAAATGAGCTCCGACTCCGACTCCACAGCCCTGGTTTGAATGTAGCCTTAGATCAGGAAAAGAACAGCCATTTATAGGACATTTCATAACTTTTCCAAATTTATATGAAAAAATATTCAACACATTCTGTATTGAACTACTGTACCAATTTATTATACATTTTAGGAGTCGGAGTCGGTCCATTTTATACCGACTCCAACTCCACCAAAATGTACACCGACTCCGACTCCACAGCCCTGCTAGAGTGGAACATCTATAAACTACATTGCTCTGCACATGTTCAATCTCATGTTATTTCTTTTAATAGCTTCAGGAGTCAGAAACCATGGAGCATTTAAAGTTAGTAGTGTGTTCATTATACGGATGGCTTCCACTAGGAAGTATAAATAATAGATGAGACGCCGCGTCTTTGCCTAGGGACATCTCGGCGGCTCAGCCTGTGTCTTAAACAAGTCAGTATGCCACAAGGTTTTGATACATAAAAATAGCAACATAAACAGGAATAAATATCCTCCAAAAATTAAGCAATTACAGAAAAGAAGGGCAGCAGTTGTAAGCCGCCCAGGCCAAAAACTAGTACTCTAGCAGGATGCAGCCAAACCCCCACTAAGTGGAGGCATCACAGGTGCAGGAGGAGCAAATCACACACATACCGTATTTTTCGGACCATAAGACGCACTTTTTTTCCTCCAAATTTGGGAGGAAAGTGTGGGGTGCGTCTTATGGTCTGAAGCTGCGGGGTATGGAGCTGTGGGGAGTCAGCGCTATGCAGTGGGATCACAGGAGGCAGGGAGGGTCGCTGCTGCAGGATGCCGGCGGCTGGAGAAACCACGTGTACCCGCTGCATAAAGTAAAGGAATATTCATTAGCTGCTCCCCGCCCACCTCTCTCTGCAGTCAGCGGGGGTGAGGAGCAGCTAATGAATACTTGTTTAATGTAAACAGCGGTCACACGTGGGAGCTCCAGCCCCCGGCTTCCTGCAGCGGCTGGGGAGACTGTGTGTCCGCTGTGTAGGAGGCAGGAGCAGGGTGCCGCTGCAATCATGTCTGGCCCGGGGGAAGTGCAGATCACTGCAGTGTCCGGCCCAGAGCACGGCATACCATCACAGCACAGCCGCAGTCTCTGTGCTGCGGGCTCAAATTACTTTCACTTTGTTCTTGCCTCTGCACTAGAAACAGTCTCCCGTAGCTGACAAGGACCTACAGTGGTGTAATGAAGAGGGGTGGACAGAGCAGCACAGAACAGCACAGTGCCCCGCCTCTTCATTACATCACTGCAGGTCCTTGAGATATGGGAGACTTTGTTTGTAATGCCAGGACCAAACTGAAGCACGGTGAGCAGCACATCAGTAAAAGTAAGGCAATAAATAATATAGTATATAAAGGCATTACTGTACACCTGGATGGGGTTGGATCATATATATATTTACACACACACACACACACACTATATAACTATATACACACACACTATATAACAACTATACACACACACACACACACACACTATATAACTATATACACACACACACTATATAACAACTATACACACACACACACACACACTATAACTATATACACACACACACAAACACACTATAACTATATATACACACACACACACACACACACACACCAGATTGGAGGATCACACATATAATGATGGGGAACATACATATTCCATGATGGGGGCCATATATACCTGGAAGGTACCCAGAATGGGGGATATGAGGACAGAATTTGGGGATATTATTACCTCAGTAACACTGTCAGCAGTAAAATAACAGTGTGTCATGACCACATTCTTTTACTTTAATTTTATTTTTTTTCTATTTTTTCTCCTCTAAAACAAGGGTGCGTCTTATAGTCCGGTGCGTCTTATAGTCCGAAAAATACGGTACTTCCAAAACAGGGAGGGGGCGATTGCTGGATGATAAACCTGCACACTGATGGCTTGCATAGAGCGCTGTTCACAATGCAGATAACTCAGTCACAAGCCCGCAGCCTATTAGTTGACGCCCATACTATTAGATCAGGCGGGATGCCAAGCTGAACCCCATCTGTATACTATACAGGGACAGACACTCTAATATGCAAGACCTAACAGAAAGGGGCCTGGCTGCATCCTGTACAAAAAAATATGAGGTTTTAGTTGGTATTATGGCCAAAATACGGATGCCACAAGGTTTTGACCAGCATAAAATAGGGCCAAAAACCCTGCTGAGCTATGATTCACAATGTGTGAGAGAAAGGGGTTAAAGCGCATGCACCAACTGAAAAAAAATAATTCTGAAGCAATGACCAGTTGGACTGCAAGCAGAGATTTCATATTGTGATCTCCAGAAGAAACAAATGTGAATATCTCTGTATTGGAGCTTTGCAGCGCAAAATGGTAGAATCTGGAGCTCAGGAATTTTTATAAAATATTTAATTCAATTATTTTTTAGCAAGGGTCATTAATAAGCCATTCATCAAATGTACTTTGTGTGGTTCGCACTGTGGATTATGAATACCGTTTTTATGTTTATGCCACTTGCAGGTTGAAGAATCAAGGTTAAGTCAGTCCACTAGTAGCATACATGATATAGTGAGTTGTCCTGAAAATTCCAGTATTGATGAGTGGAGTGAAAGAGATGGAGGATTCGCAGGAAAGTATCTGGATAATATTGGAGAAGGCCAAAGTGAACTTGTAAAGACAGAACATATAGTAGACAAAGCTTTTATAACAGAATCTGTTGCGCAGGTAATTGTTAATAGAAACATATCATGGACCTAATGTATAGGGACCCATGAATGTTCAGGTTCGCTGTGTTCAGCCAGACTTTAGTTAAAAGTTCGGTTTGGGACCCGGACTTTACCCAAACTTGACCCTGAACTCCATATAAGTCATATAAGGGGACCTGAACTTTAACATTTTTTTGTATCTATTTAAATAATTTTAAAAAATGGCATGGGGTACCTTCTATTTTTTATATCCAGCCAAGGTAAAGCAGACAGCTGGGGCTGGTATGATCAGACTGGAAGGTCTATGGTTATTTGGCCCTTCCCAGCCTAAAAATAGCAGCCCGCAGCCACCGCAGAAGCAGTGGATCCATTAGATATGTCAATTTTGGTATATTGCCTGGCTCTGCCTGATTTCCCTGATGCATTGGCAATTGGGGTAATATTTTTTGGGGTTGATGTCAGCTGTAAATTGACAACTGGCATCAACCCCAGGGGTTAGTAATGGATATGCGTCTATTAGACTATCATGCTTGCCAAGTGTGACGAGCATGGCGTGTGTGTTCAGACCTAGGGACGTCTGGCGCCGAACAAAAAAAACACAAAGGGAAACCAGGGACATGATAACAACAGAAGACCTTGGAGCTAGTGAGAGGGGTAGATGGGACACTTCCTATCTTCACCTGCAGCTGTCCTTACTCTCTGAGGAGCCCTGTAGATGCCCTCGCTAGTGAGATGCAAGTGAGGTTCACTAGACCCACCACTGCACTAATAAGACAAAAGCGAAGAAAAGACAAACTAGGGAAACAGCATCATAAAAAGGATAAAGCCTGAGTTTGGGACAACTCAGCAGGACCTTTCACCAAGGCGGACAGAGAACAATGACTTTGTATCTTCAGCATGGATTGCTGGGGAACGCCACTACTTAAATCTGTAGGGGCGTGGCTACAAAACAGCTGCAGTTGAAATACTCAGCTAGAAACTGCTGGACATCAAAACTGACAATAACTCATAAGGTACTGAAAGAAATGAAATCACGTTTAAATGTAGAGTCTCAGATAGAAATGAGAGATTTCAACCCTGAATCCGTCACTAGTCTCCAAAAATAGAGAGACGACCGTGACACAGACAACCCCATTAGTAACCCGGTAAGTGTACAGTTATAAAACACATAGAAAAAAATAGTTCATTTAAATAAAGACTCCCCCACACTCCCTCGTTCACAAATTTATTTGTTTAAAAAATCCTCGAAATTCTGACGTAATAAATAGTGAATAAAGACTCCCTTACACTTCCTCATTCACCAATTTATTAATTAAAAATAAATCCTTCAAGTTCCGACATAATCCAATGGTGTAATGTCCCACAACGTCTAGCGAATCCTATAGAGCCTCGTTCTCCGAAGTCGACGCTGCTATTCCTGATAGGTCATATAACGTCACAGAACCGCTGCAGCCAACCAGCGGCCGCTGAACATCTGCAGCCTATATTGTTTCGGCAGAGTGGAAGTTGGAATATTGATCAGCTGCAGCAATGTTACATGCCTCTTCAGCGCTGACATTACTAAAATGGCGATCCTGTGGAAGGTGAGAATAAATTGCTTTACTTTCTCTGAGATCCTCAAGTGATTAAGCAGTAAGGATGATCAAATATCAAAAATATACGGTAATATTGCTTCGCGAATATCCGACAAATAGGTCGCCGTTATGCAAATATTCGATGCGCAATGTAAGTCTATGGGAAGCCCGAATAGTTGCTATTCGGCAACTATCCGGTTTTCTCATAGACTTATATTGCGCATCTAATATTTGCAAATAGTCGAATAGCGGCTACCTATTCGGCGAATATGGGCGTTGACGAATATTTGAGGTATTCGATCATCCCTATTAAGTAGCAGTTGTCCATTAGTGAACAACACCTTTTAAAGGGAATCTGTCTGCAGGGGATTTTTTTATGTTATCTGAGAGTAGCATGATGTAAAAGCAGAGACTCTGATTCTAGCAACATATCTTACTTCATATAATGGTTACTTACATTAGAGTCTCCATCTACATCTCTGAAATACGTGAAACCCCCAATGGATCCATTCACCAATGAGGCAGCAGAGTTACTCTGGACTCCACTTGTCCTCTGTTCACCGGAGTCCATCTTTTCAAAAGTGCACAATGTTGTTGACTGTGTTTTGTGCATGTCTAAAAAAACACGTAAAAAAGGTGGACCCCGCCAGACCACGGGTCAGATGTGAGGTCAAAGTGACTCTCTCTGCCTCATTATAGTGAATTTTCTATTGGGA
This sequence comes from Anomaloglossus baeobatrachus, assembly GCF_048569485.1. Classification (NCBI taxonomy): domain Eukaryota; kingdom Metazoa; phylum Chordata; class Amphibia; order Anura; family Aromobatidae; genus Anomaloglossus; species Anomaloglossus baeobatrachus. Next base: position 219,088,750 of record NC_134356.1, on the reverse strand, counting down.
ATTTTGTCTGACACATGTTTTTCAGAGATTTACACGTAATCCTTGGTGTAAGTGCTCAGCGTAGAGTGCAGGATTAATATGAGCCATGCCTTACTGGGATCTTTGGAATGCAGAATGAAGAATTGTTTCAGGGGCTGCTCCACTGTGCAATCTCCACAGTGACAGTGTTCACTCTGTTGAGCCGGCAACACAAAGCAGCACGCATAGAGTACCTGGCGGCGTGCGCTGCTCTTTGTTGCCAAATCCCTGATATGAGCTGGCAACAGAATGGAAACTGTCACTGTGCAGATCGCACAGCGCACAGAGAGGGACAGAGAAAACCATGTAACAAGTGTCACTGATGACGCTTTGTTTCAGGGAGGGTGCAGAGGCTGTCAGTGACCACAGCCTCTGCCCCCTAATGACGTGTTATTTGAGTATCCCAGCATGCACTTGGATTCTCAAACAATGCGTCATCAGACAGGAAGTAGGGGGAAAGTATCAATAGCCATTAGGGTAGTCAGGGGAGGGTAGGACATTTTTTATACAACAATATCAGAAATTAGTTTAGATTGGGGAAATAAATAAATAGGGATTTAGATTGAAATTTCTTCAGCCTTTGGATTGCCCCTTTATAGTGGTTATCCGATTATTTCTTTTCCTCACCAAACTCCCCAGCACAGCTGAAAACTGAAAGCAATTTATACATTATTCATGGACTGCTCATCTACATGATCCTCAACATGTTTTTCAGTAATTAGTTTGCATGTTTTGTTTTTCTTTAAGGGCCTAAATGTAGAGGAGAAAGTTACTGAATGCATTGACTCCCAATATTCAGACCAAGATTATTCCTCACAACTCCAAGAACCTATATCAGAAGTGGATGCCTGTATCACACCAAAGACCACTATGCTTGAACTGTGAGTGTTTCTGCTTCCACGAGCAGAGTTTCTTCACTTTTATTACTGCTATTAGCCACTTCTTTCTTTATGATGTACTATAATGTGATGGGTGCATAGCATTTAAGGCAAAATGCAGTGCTATTACTCCTGAGTCTTCCCTGTGAACTGCAGCAGCTATTATGATGATTGCAATGGTAACTGGAGGCCTAACAATGGCCAGCTACAGGCTGTTAGAGGGTTATTCCCATAATTGCATCATTTTTCACAAAGCACAGTAAATGTATACTACTTATTCATATACAAACTAAGCCCAAAAAAAGTTTCTTTCTCATACCCTTGGGTCTTATTTCATCTCTATCTGCCCCAGTTCACAGAACTGAATGTCCGGTCCTATTCTTATATGCTAAAACTACATTTCTCAGCAGGACTTGCTTCTCCTCAGTTCAGCATACTTCCGACCCCACTTTCCTATGTGGGCTCCTAATAGCCGCACCTCTCTGAGACATCATCAGGCTGATATAACTGTGCAATCGACTTTATTCTTCTTTATAGTTTATGTTCCAGTACAGTACAATGCCTCACATAATTTTATATTATTGGGTGGCAAAAAAAATATATTTTTACCACTAAAATGTTGTTTTAACCACAGGTTTCCAAATTACACAAGGGGAATAGGTAAAAAGGCCCCATATTAAGTTAAACAATTTGTCCTGAACATGGCAATATCCCACATGTGATTGTAAAGTACTGTTTGACCACACAGTGGGTCTCGGGAGGGAAGAAACGCCATTTGATTTTTGGAGCACACATTTTCCTAGAATGGTTTGTGGACTCCATTTGCAGAGCCCCTAAGTGCCAGAACAGCAGAAAACCCCTCAAGTGACGACATTAGTTCATCTGTGAGTGTAGTGTCGATTTAGTCTCTGGAAAACACCCATGAATTCAAACTCAATGAATGTTGTAGAATTAAAATTTGCAAATAAGCCCTTTGTCATGCCCAGTACATTGTAGTGCCTGTACATTATACCCAGCTTGTGGTTCTGGAGACACACACCCTGTAAATTTAGTGGGCTCTCCTCATTACAATAATGCCAAACATGTGGACATTAACTGTGATTTAGGCACATTGTGTTGCTCAGAAGGGAGGGAACATTTGGATTTGGGAGTGCTCATTTTGCTGGTTTTCTTTTTGAGGGAGAAGCCATAGTGGTTTTCCAGAACTTTTTGCTACCAGTAACATGGAGCTTCCTATTTTTCCACTAATAGATGACGGACCTGAGTGGGAATTTTTGTTTTTAGAAGTTGAGTTTGGTTTGGTGGCAGTTTGGGGTACAGAACTTGTGTTTTTTTGGGTTGAGTTTGGTGGCAATTTGGGGTACAGAAAATTTTGGATCAGTTCACACTTATCCTGTGCTCTATGCTGAGCACTTACATTAGGGTTTCCATCTACATCTCCGAAATACGAGATTTAGGTGAAATCCCCGAGGGTTCCATTTACTATAATGAGGCAGCAGAGTTAGTTCGGACTCAGTTTGGCCTCTGTTCAGCAGTGTCTGTCTTTTCAAAGGTGAACAAAACTGTTGTTGACCGCACTTTTGTGCATGCCTAAAAAGATGGAGACTGCTGGAACACAGACCAGTTGGGAGTTCCAAGTGACTTACTCTGCCTCTTCACAGTGAATTTTCTGTTGGGAATTTTGTCTGAATCATATTTTTCAGGCATTTACATGTAATCCTCGGTGTAATCGCTCAGCGTATTGCAATGGATAAATGTTAGCCACACCATACTAGGGATCTTTGGGAGGTAGAATGAATAAATCACCAGCAGTTGAAGAATTGGCTATATGTATTTATTTTTTACTCCGTACAGTGTGTGGTATAAGTGATTAGGCGGCTTTATTCCCCAGATCAGTATGGTTACAGCAATACCAGATTTATATAGGTCTTTTTTGGTTTGGCTACTATCACACTAAAAACGTTTTTTTACAAAATAAGGCTGGGTTCACATGTCTTGTAGTCATGCACTATCAAGGATTGTGCAAACACAACTTTTTTGTCCGTTGTTAAATAACGGATGTTGGCCAGATTCATTTTTAGCATGTTGAGTCTATGGACAAAGGATGTGTTAACTGATTGCTATTTAGCCATCTGTTGTACTTGCATTTATAATGGATCCTTTGTTTTCTTACCAGATCCGTTACAAATGGAAGATAAATAGCAATCCGTTAACAGATCCGTTGTCCATAGACGAGTCCATGTTAAAAAAACGGACCTGGCAGAAATCAGTTTCCCAACGGATCTATGCAGGATCCATTCTAACATGACTACTGGACATGTTAAATTAGCCTAAAGGATTTTTGCATCTCTGAATTTTGATGGTTATAGCTTTTTTATTTTTCTGCCCACAGAGTCATGTGAGGGCTTGTTTTTTTGCGGAATGAGTTGGCGTTTTTCTCAGTACCATTTTAGGTCACATAATATTTTTTGATCACTTTCTATTCTGCTTTTTGTGAGACATAAGAAGAAATAGCAATTTAGGATATTTTTTTTACCTGTTTCATCGTGTCATAAAAATTATAGGACAGTTTTATTTTTCAGGTCAGGTCGAATACAGCAATGCCACATTTATTTCTGTTTTGCCGCTTTTACAACATAAAAACAATTTTATAGAAAAAAAATGTTTTTGCAATGTTGTATTTTGAGGGCTATAGATTTTTTATTTTCTCACTGACGGAGCTTTATGGCAACTTGTTTTTTGCAAGACAAGTTGACATTTTCAGCTGTACCATTTTTATTCATATATGACTTTACTATCATGTTTTAGTCCACTTTTTTGTCAGCTGCATGATGAAAAGGCACAGTATTTGCTACTTTTATGTGTTCACTTAAGGGGTTAACTAGTGTGACAGTGTTATAGAATGGGTTGTTACAGACACGGTGATACCAAATATGTGTACTTTTTTCTTATTTTTATGTTACATAAATATACATGTTTATTCTTATTTTTTTTATTCTTTATTTTGTTTTTATAAACTTAGAATTTTTTTTTTTACTTTTTTTGTACTTAGGCCCCTTTTACACATCGGTTTTTTTGCTATCAGTCACAATCTGTTGGCTCGACGGATCCGTCGCAGATTGTGGAAAAACTGATGCGACGGATCCGTAGAAAAAAATGGATCCGTCGTATCAGTTTTTCAGCCCATTTGTTATATATACAGTGTTTTTGCACCCCATCTGAGCATGGTCAGTTAAAAAAAACGGATATGTTGCGGGATTCCCTCATTTGACGGATTACGACTGATCCTGCGCCCATAGGCTTCCATTCTACTAAACGACTGACGACCACGGATCAGTTGCTATCCGTTTTTTCGACGTAGGCAGAAAAACGTTACTGTGGACGTCGTCTCCGTCCGACGAACAAAGAATTTTCGATGGATCCGTCGAACGACGGATGAAACGCGTGGCCATCCGTCGCCAATACAAGTGCATGAGAAAAGAAACGGATACAGCGGCATCAGTCACCGGATCCGGTTTTTTTTTTTTTTCAAAATTCGACAGATTGTGACTGATGGCAAAAAACTGATGTGTGAAAGGGGCCTTAGTCCTTGTACACTGGAGATCAAACTTAGAGAAAAATGTATAATCACTTGCTTTTTTCAGAACTAATGTAATCTAAATTGATCAACATTTGAAGGATTTTTGTAAGGGGTACACCATGCCACTAGAACAGTGTTTTACAAATGATCCAAAGTTTATCAACATGAAACCTTTATTTTGCCCAAAATGTGATGATCATAATTAGAGAATAAGAATGACTGTAACACAGAGAAAGATTATAACTACATTTTCTGAAGGTAACATCAGACACCAATCAGTAGGAAGTGTACAGTCCTTTGCTTTGAATGTCTTCAGTACATATGCGGCCAAAGGACATCACTAGTCTCTCACACTGCTCTGGTGTGATTTTGGTCCACTCTTCCAGTCTCTTCCACCGTTCTTTGACCATTATAGGTTTCTTGGCCATCACTTTGTCACCAAGCATTTTCCAGAGGTTTTCTATTGGGTTTAGATCAGGACTCTGGGCTGCCCATTTCATTCTTTCCCCAGTTTGTTGACGAACATACTATTTCCCATCAGACCCAAATAAGTTAAACTTGCTTTCATCAGTAAAATGAACCGTGGACCACTTCTCTGTTTACAAAACATGCTCCTCAACAAAGGCGAGTCTAGCCTTTTGATTCTTTCTGCTAATGAGAGCTTTCAGTCCAAACGCTCTTAAACGTTGTGACACTGTATGATGAGACAGATCCTTACCCTGTTTAGGGCTGAAGTAGCGAGCAATTCCAGCTGCAGTGTTGAAATGATTACTCATGGAGATTTTCCACATTATCTTGTCCTGTCTTGCATTTGTCTTTCCAGGGTTACCAGCCTTCTTGGGGGACTTGAAAGAGTTTGTGATGTTGTAAAGATTCAGTATTCTCAAAATCACAGACTTGGAATGACCAACTTCTCTTGCTATGGTTGATAGGGACACGCGTTTGGCCTTCATCTAGACAACCTTCTGCCGGAGGGTTTCAGTCACTTTGAATGGCACACCATTTTTGCAAAGTCAGTGCAAACTAGAAAGTCAGGCTGCCAGTTCCATAGGGTTTGACAGATAAGGAAATTAGCACCAGGTGGCAGATTAACACCAATAACTTGTAGGCATCTGAAAGTGTTCTCTAATTTTGATCAGTATTCTTTTTCATTTATGTCATTTACATTTTTACTATGTTCTTGGAATAAATTCAGTTTATGATATATGGTTAAAATACTGCTAGTTTACTCATGTTGGGATATAATCATATAGGACTGCACAATGACCTTAACATTTAGGAAATTGTGTGGTATCTAATTTTTATCTTTAGTGTATGGGACATTACCTTTTACTGACCTGATTGCAGTTATAATGTATTACAATGCACCAGCATTGCATGCAGTACACCAAAGCTATCAGTGCAGCACTGACAGAAGCTTCTGAGATCATGCTCTTGGCATGATCCCAGAGGCTTTTTGTACATTGGTGACCCAGAGGTCATCATGAAAACCTCGGGTCACCATGGCAACAATAGACCTCTTGCAATCACATCTCAAAGGAACCAAAAAGAGAAAAGAGGTAGCACAATCCCTCTCTTAAACCCATAAATGCTGCGATCGATATACAGTAGATCATGGCATTTAGTTGTTTAAACATTCAGTGTCGGCACTGGGACCGTCCCTGACTGTGAGAGCCAGGATTTATCTACCAGGTAAGCAGAGTCCCTGACAGCGATCACATGGGCACAGCTCCTGTACCCCTGCGATCACCGGGATGTACTCAGTACGTCCTTGGTTGGAAAGTCTTCGACAAGCAGCACGTATCCAGCACGTCCAATATATGGAAGGTTTTAAGAAATTAAAATGAATTTGGTGACTTGTTTGTGGAAAAATACATGGATGCTACCATTGTCTATACTGTACTGACATGACTTGATGTAGAATATTTTTTTTTTATAAATTCTTTATTTAACATTTTACAATACAACATAGATGGGTAGGGAACCATCATGACACTTTCTTACAAATTATGATAATGTGGATTCAGAAAAAAATTGATGTAGAATTTTTTAGCTGTATCTCAAGTGTAGAAATAAAGAAAAGTCACTCTTGAGATGGCAGTGGTACTAATGTAGTTGTCTTCAAGTCTCCACATGTCATTTAAAACCATGAATACATTTACAGTCTGTATGTATGTGTGCAGTCATGTTACTATCCGTTTTGCAGATTGGTTTTAAATTCTAGAGAATCCAACCAAAACAACGACACCAAAAAAAAGATGGCACCCATTTGGAAGATAATAGCGGATCACAGGTGTGTCATATTTCATATATTAAAAATGGTAGGAGGTGGTTTCATTTAGAAAATCCATTTTTAATACCTTATTGAGCAACTTTCAGTCAATAGATAGTGCACTTAGGTGCCACAGTAGAGGCCAATTTCTTTGCTCCGGAGGATCCTCATGTCAATGTATGCACAGTCATTTCTTTGATTTTGTTGGAAAATGTAAAGCTCCCAATGGGTTGTAATTACAGTACCTTGGAAAAGTTTTCACCCCCTTTGGCCTTTTACTTACCGTATTTTTCGGACCATAAGACGCACCCTGGTTTTAGGGGAGGAAAATAAATAAATATTGACGTCATCATTGTGTGCATTGCTCTCCACACACATCAGCGGGCAGGCAGACAGGAGTAGAGATGAGCGATGTTCGAGGTCCGCCAAATTCATGTTCGAGTGATTTTGGGGGGTGTTCGATTTGCTAAAAGTTCAGTAGTTCGAGTTATGTTCGAGAACGGTTCGATCAACAAAAAGCGTAGCTAGTTACTAGCTGGCTTCTCACTGTAATAGTGTGAGTCACTGTGAATCATGATATTATCAAAATTCAGCGTATAGTGTGCGGGGGGGAAGTTAGATCAGAGCTGCTGCTGAGTGCTGAAAGAATGCCGATCTCCATTTTTTTTTTCTAACCGCGCTGTGAGGTAGCACGGTCGGCTGCGCAGCAGAAGACACGGGTTCCAGGCATATAGGTTCACAGCACTCGGTTTTAATCTTCAAACAAAAGTCCATAACACAATACATGTGCCTCTCCAGCAGAAAACTCAGGGAGTTCTGTTCACTCCCTCACACCCGGCACACCTGCCCTTGTTCCTGATTCTATTTAACCCTTCCTTCAGTCTGTAGGGAAACAGCATTAACCCTATAGTGGATTTACTTTCTATCATGGAGTGAGCACAACCTGGGCGAGACATACCGGCCGTCATAGATAACCCCGGTCACAGTCTCACATACCCCCCCCCTCAGTTCAAGCGTGCGGGGTTGAACTCCAGCCATCAAACACGGGCCGCGGGACAAGGCATCGGCGTTGCCCTGCAACCTACCGGCCCGGTGTTCAACCGTAAACCGGAAGTTCTGCAGAGAAAGGAACCACCGGGTAACCCGGGCATTCCGTTCCTTGGCGGACCTCATCCAGACCAGTGGAGAGTGATCCGTCACCAAGCGAAACTGCCGTCCCAGCAGGTAATAGCGTAGGGACTCCAAGGCCCACTTGATCGCCAGGCACTCCTTCTCCACTACGCTATAATTCCGCTCGGGAGGGGTGAGCTTCCTACTCAAGAAGGTGACGGGGTGTTCCTCCCCCTGAACCACCTGAGACAGTACTGCCCCCAGGCCGACCTCCGAGGCGTCAGTCTGTACAATGAACTCCTTCCGGAAATCAGGGTTGACCAGAACGGGCTGTCCGCACAGGACCTCCTTCAGGGCCCGGAAGGAGTCCTCGGCCTGCGGAGTCCAGCGCACCATGACGGACTTCTTGCCTTTGAGAAGGTCCGTCAAGGGGGCTGATAGTCCCGCAAAATCCTTTACAAACCTCCTGTAGTACCCCACGATACCCAGGAAGGCCCTAACCTGCTTCGTGGTCAGGGGTCTAGGCCACTTCTGGATCGCCTCAACCTTGTTAATTTGGGGCTTAATCACTCCTTGGCCTATCACGTAGCCCAAGTAGCGGGCTTCCGTGAGTCCCAATGCACATTTCTTGGGATTGGCTGTCAGTCCGGCTGTTCGAAGCGCGTCCACCACCGCTTGTACCTGTTCCAAGTGGGTCTGCCAATCGGAGCTGTAAATGATGATGTCATCAAGGTACGCTGATGCATACGCCTGGTGGGGTTCCAGCACTAAGTCCATCAACCTCTGGAACGTGGCTGGAGCGCCATGTAACCCAAAAGGCAAGACAACATAGTGGAAGAGACCCTCCGGCGTAACAAAAGCGGTTTTCTCCTTGGCGGACTCCGTCAGTGGCACCTGCCAGTACCCCTTGGTCAGGTCGAGCGTGGTAAAATACCGCGCCTGTCCCAGCCTATCAATCAGCTCATCCACTCTGGGCATGGGGTAGAGATCGAACTTGGATATTTCGTTCAATCTCCTAAAGTCATTGCAGAACCTTAAGGAGCCATCGGGTTTTGGTATTAGGACGATCGGACTAGCCCATTCACTCCGGGATTTTTCGATGACCCCCAGGCGTAACATTGTCTTTACTTCCTCCGATATGGCTTGTCGTCGAGCCTCCGGTACCCGGTATGACTTCAGGCGTACCTTCAGGTGGGGCTCGGTGACAATATCATGTCGTATCAGACTGGTCCTACCGGGCAGCTCGGAGAAGACATCGGGGTTCTGCTGAACCAACCGTCTGGCCTCTCGCCTCTGAGTCTTGGTGAGGGCTTCTCCAATCCTTACTTCCGGTTCGTCCTCTCCGGAGGTCGCTGGAGCCGGAGGTGAAGGACCCGAAGAGGAGGGAGATGGGGAAAAAACAGCCATCAGGCTTTCTCGTTCCTGCCAGGGTTTTAATAGGTTGACATTGTATATTTGTTCAGGTTTCCGCCTACCGGGCTGCAATACTTTATAGTTAACCACCCCGACTCTTTCCTTTATCTCGTAGGGGCCTTGCCACTGAGCCAGGAATTTACTCTCCGCCGTGGGGATTAATACCAACACCCGATCCCCGGGTTTAAAGGTCCGCACGGTGGCTTGTCTATTGTAGCGGCCGCTTTGCGCGGCCTGAGCCTCCTGTAAATGCTCCTTCACAATTGGCATGACCGCGCTTATGCGGTTCTGCATACCCAAAATGTGTTCAATCACACTTTTATGGGGGGTGGGCTCTTGCTCCCATGTTTCCTTTGCCAGGTCCAACAATCCCCGGGGATGTCGCCCGTATAACAACTCAAAAGGCGAAAACCCCGTGGATGCCTGTGGCACCTCACGGATGGCAAACATCAAATAGGGAAGCATCATATCCCAGTCTTTCCCGTCTTTTGAAATCACCCTTTTTAGCATGGTTTTCAGGGTTTTATTGAAACGCTCCACTAAACCGTCCGTTTGAGGATGGTACACAGACGTACGCAACTGCTTGATCTGGAGTAGCCGGCATAGCTCTTTGGTCACTTTAGACATGAATGGGGTCCCCTGATCCGTAAGGATCTCCTTGGGCAACCCCACCCGGCAGAACACAGCAAACAACTCCCGAGCTATAAGCTTTGCTGCAGTATGTCTGAGAGGTATCGCCTCGGGATACCGGGTGGCATAGTCAACGATCACTAGGATGTGTTGGTGCCCTCGAGCGGACTTTACGAGGGGCCCCACCAGATCCATCCCTATCCGTTCAAAAGGGACTTCTATAATGGGTAACGGTACCAACGGACTGCGAAAATGGGTCAGGGGTGCGGTAAGCTGACACTCCGGGCAGGTTTCGCAGAACCGTTTTACCTCCCCAAAGACTCCGGGCCAATAGAACCTTTGCAATATTCGCTCCTGCGTTTTCTTGACCCCCAGGTGGCCACTCATCAGGTGTTTATGAGCCAAGTCGAGGACCCGCCGACGATGCGGCTGGGGCACCACCAACTGCTCTACCCCCACGCCCCGTATTTCATCTACCCGGTAGAGTAAATCCTGCTTAAGAGCGAAATGGGGGTACCTTACCTGGGCACCGGGCAGCTGTGCCACCCCGTCAATTACTGTCACCCGACTCCGGGCATGTATTAATGTAGGGTCCTGGAGTTGGGCAGTCCCAAACGTATCCGGGGACGCCTCCAACTCCGGGATGGGTTCGACCGTCTCAGCCTCTCCTGCCAATACCTCTAGGGGCGACCTATCGGGTTCACATTCTGTCCCTATCATGGGGACCCCTACGGCAGGTGTCCCGGATTCAGGATTGTAGGGCTCAGGTCCCGGACTGACCAATATCTGAGGAGACTTAGGGGGTCCCTTCCATAAAGTCCAAAAATAGGGCAGATCCCTTCCTAGGATCACGTCATAAGGAAGAGTGTTAAGAAGTCCCACCTCATGTTGCACCTGACCGCAAGGTGCTGTGATGGTGACAATCCCCGTGGGATAGTCTCGGCGGTCCCCATGTATGCAAACCACCCCCACGGTACGTCCTGTGGCCTTTACTTTAGCCCTCAAGGTGGATCGCACAAGGGTCACTAAGCTTCCGGAATCCAACAATCCTGTAACCGGACATCCATTCACCTGTATTTGGCACAAGTGGGGCTCCGTCTCTGGGGAGACCAGGTCAGCGGTACACACCACCTGAGCATACATTGAACCCCGCCGGGTAACCCCACAATCCATGGGCTCCGTGGTGAGTGGACACTGGGCTTCCATATGTCCCACCCGCTGGCACCGCCAACATCTAATGGGGACGGGAAACACCCTTGACGGGTTGTCGTTTAGGGTACAGAACCTTCCGGACCTCAGGATTGGCGGCCGCGGCCTCAGGCGGGACGGTAGGGGACTCCTGCACCGTTGTCGGCAGTGGGTCCTTGGCCCAAGGCTTGGAGGGGCCGGACCGACGGGCGGTACGCAAAGTCTCAGTGTCCCGTATCAAGTCCTGCGTAGCCACATGCCGCTCTACCAGGGACACTAACTGGTCCAGGGTACTCGGGTCACCCTGTCCTACCCACCGTTGAACGGTGACGGGTAAAGTGCGCACAAAACGATCCACTACTACCCTTTCCACCATCTGCGCCGGGCTCAGAGTGTCAGGCTGCAACCATTTTTTTACAAGATGCAACAAGTCGTAGGCCTGGGAGCGTACGGGTTTGGCTTCCTCATAGAACCACTGATTTACCCGCTGAGCCCGTACATAGGTATTCACCCCCAACCGTGCCAGTATTTCGGCTTTCAGGGTCACATAGTCAATGGCGTCCTCGGTACAGAGGTCCAGGTACGCTTTTTGGGGTTCCCCCGTCAGATAGGGCGACAATACCTCAGCCCACTGGGGGGTCGGCAGCTTTTCCCGCTCGGCCACCCGCTCAAACACCGCCAGGAACGCTTCCACATCGTCCCCCGGGGTCATCTTTTGCAACGCTTGTCTCACCGCTTTCCGGACGCTGCCGTCATCACCCGGTCCCGGGGTTGTTGCTGCCGGTCCGGCACGGATCGACTTGGCCAGGAGAACCATCTGTTCTTGGTGCCTTTTTTCCTGCAATTGCAAGGCTTGCTGCTGACGTGCATTGGCCTGATCCATCTGTTCTTGGAATTTTTTTTCCTGCACTTGCAAGGATTGGAGCAGGTGTGCATTGGTCTGTTGTTGCTGTGCATTAGCCTGTTGTTGCTGTGCATTAGCCTGTTGTTGCTGTGCATTAGCCTGAGCCAAATGCTTTAGTATGTCCTCCATGGCGTCGCCGGGTTTGGGCTGTAGTATAGCCGCTCGAATCCAGGACATGCGCAGCTGGGTCACCAGGGATGGATGCTACACCTCACCGGCTGTGATGCCCGCCGATTCTCCACCATATGTGAGGTGGCACGGTCGGCTGCGCAGCAGAAGACACGGGATCCAGGCATATAGGTTCACAGCACTCGGTTTTAATCTTCAAACAAAAGTCCATAACACAATACATGTGCCTCTCCAGCAGAAAACTCAGGGAGTTCTGTTCACTCCCTCACACCCGGCACACCTGCCCTTGTTCCTGATTCTATTTAACCCTTCCTTCAGTCTGTAGGGAAACAGCATTAACCCTATAGTGGATTTACTTTCTATCATGGAGTGAGCACAACCTGGGCGAGACATACCGGCCGTCATAGATAACCCCGGTCACAGTCTCACAGCGCGTACAGTGGGGCGGGCCAGGCTGTCAGCAAATCACAGACACACACACAGCAAAGTGGATTTTTGCCAGACAAGCAAGGGCATGTGTCATAGGCTGTGCATGTCACATGTCTTTGCTCTATAAGATCCGGACATTTTCCCCGTTGCCGCCATTATCTCTCTGCTGCGGGTGGGTGACAGTCACCTCTCCCGCTGCTGCTGCTGTGTGCGCTATAGACATACAGTGCAATCTCCAGAGCGCTTTAGGGATTAGGGACTACTTGTAATTTCAGCCCTCTTCAGGGCTGCATTGCAGCCGTTCATAGGCATTGTTGCTAGGCAGGTCCGTGCCAACGCTGTGCAGGGCTTTAGATAATAGCGTCTGGCTACATCAGCTTACGCAATTCCTTGCTGCATTTTTTCATTGGCAGGGATAGAAACTGAGGCTTCCTTTGCAGTCCTGCTACCTACAGCACCTGTGCAGTCTACACACCTGCCCATTTTTGCTACGCAATTTTAATAGCAAACAGTGCTGATACTTAGGGTGACTTTACACGCTACGACATCGCTAGCTGATGCTTGCGATGGCGAGCGTGATAGCACCCGCCCCTATCGTTACGCCGATATGTGAAGATCGCTGCCGTAGCGAACATTATCGCCCGCATTAGTGTTCCTCTGGTACGAAGCAAGGTACACCACCTCTGCATTCTACACACCTGCCCATTTTTGCTACGCAATTTTAATAGCTAACAGTGCTGCCAGTTTTAGGGCCATAGTTGCATTGTCAGGGATAGTCAGTGTTGGTTCTTCAGCTGTCAATAAAGCTAGACCACCTCTGCATTGTACGCCACCTCTCCATTTTTGCTACGACATTTTAAGTGTCCAATCTGGTCACAAACAAAATGAGTGGCAAAAGGACAGATGCTGGTGGAAAGGGGAACAGGCATGTTGGAAAGGGAAAAAAGTTTGTGTCCGTGGGGGAGGTGGTAAAGCTACAGTAACATCTGCTGAAGAAAGGCTATCTTCAAGCGAAAGTAAGATGTCTACTATTTCTTCATCGTTCCTTATGGGAGACCCAGACCATGGGTGTATAGCTTCTGCCTCCGGAGGACACACAAAGTACTACACTAAAAAGTGTAGCTCCTCCCTCCTAGCATATACACCCCCTGGATCACCAAATACAGCCAGTTCAATGCTTTGTGTTCAGGAGGCACACATCCACACATACATTCTCATCTGATTTTCATTTTTGGAAGCGTTTGAAGAAAAGCGGGTCCAAGCCTGGACTCCCGGCATGTCCCTTCTCACCCCACTGTGTCGGCGGTGTTGTTAAGGTTGATTTCAGGGCTGGAGCCCTTTCATGCCACGCTCCTTCACCATCCCCTCGGGCTCTGGCTTGAAGTGGGAGCCAACACGGTTCTCCCTGCCTCGCAGGAGACCGGTCTCCATCCGCAGCCCGTATGGATCCTGCTGGACGGAGCGCTCATCCCTCAGGGACATGGCCCTGCGTCTCACAAGCTAAGTACTGAGACGTTATTACCACAGAAAGTGGTCTTTCAGGGGTCCCTTGTACTTTATATGTTGGGGAGAGTGTGTTATGTGACTGTGTTAACATTTCCGGCCGGTTCTCCAGTTTTCACTGGAGAACCGCGCTGATGGTGCCTGCGCGCTGGCCGCATGTTTAAATCTAGGCCCCGGCTTCGCCTGAGGCCTAGTTTCGATTTCACTGCCCCTGCATGTCAGTCATGCAGAGGGACAGTGCGGCTCCGCCCAGCGGCTGTTCAGCACAGGGAAGGGACACTCCTCACTGAGGAAGGATTCCCTCCCCTGTATACCTCATTTGCCCTCCGGATCCCGCTCTCAGAGTAGGCCCCACCCCCTCTCCTCGCTCCGGCGCCATTTTACCAGCGTTCTCATGCATGTCTGCATAACCACATTGTGACACTGGGGGCCTGGGCGATCTGGAGGGCACAGAGATGTCTCTATGTAAACGGTCTGGCAAGCCACAACCTCCGGTTGTGGAGCTGCTTATATACTCTGTTTATATACTCTGCTGGGGGTCATTCTGGCCAGAGCCCCCACTTCTGCAGCATGTCTCACATCAGAGCAAGGCTGCAAGGCTGTTTTTAATATGCACTGCATGTAGGCTCGTACTGCCTGTACCGAGCACATAACCACATTGTGATGCCTGCTCTAACATAGTGGTGCCTCAGCCTGGAGGCTCATCCCCAGTGGTCCCTCCGGCTGCTCCGGCTCCGGTGGCTGAACCCCCGGCTTGGGTTGAATCCCTCTCTCCAGGGGACAGCTGTCCCGGACACTGCTGAGCATGCATCAGTCCCCTTCTCAGGGCGCTTCTGCTGCCACGGCTCGCTCAGCAAAGCTCACAGAGGATTCTTCATCTGGTCTCAGACCCCGTCCTCCTAAAATGGAGACGCAGGGTCCCCTTTCCTTCCTCGTCCCGCGGCTCTGATTCACGAGCTGACTCGCAGGACGAGGAGGATGCCTTTACTAGGGGCTCGGACGCTACTCCATGTACCATTTTGTCCGAAGGTGACGCAGATGCTAATCATTTGATTGCGTCCATTATATTTGTACTGGACCTCAATCCGCCTGTATCAGGGGAGCAACCCCCTCTGGCAGAAAAGCATCAGTATACCTTGCCTAAGAAAACGGGGAGTGGGTTCCTTAACCACTCCAGTTTTTCAGGCCACTGTGACCAAACCCAGAGCCTGTCCTGACAGACGCTTCCCAAAGCGTAGTTCTGATGACTGTTCCCCTTCCACCAGAGGTGGTCAAGGAGTGGGCTCAATCCCCATAGGTGGACCCTCCGGTGTCTAGACTTTCAGCCCGGACAGTTGTATCAGTGGCTGATGGCACCTCTCTAATGATTCCACCGTCCGCCAGGTTGACCTTCTGGTCAAATCTGTATATGAGGCGGCAGGGGCCTCGTTCTCCCCATCTTTTGCAGCAGTGTGGGCTCTCAAAGCCATCTCTGCTTCTCTAGAGGAGATGCATTCCCTCACCAGGGACTCTATGCCCGAAATGGTTGCCTTAACCTTCAGGCTTCAGCCTTTTCATCCTATGCCCTGTCTGCCATACTGGAGCTCTCACCGCACTGCGGTGGCTTCGGCTAATTCCCTCGCTATCCGCAGGCTCCTGTGACTTCGAGAGTGAGGCAGATGCTTCTTCAAAGAAGTTCCTTTCTAGGCTCCCTTTTGCTGGGACCAGACTATTCGGTGAATAACTGGATGAAATTATTAAGAAAGCGTCTGGCAGGAAGAGTACTTCCATGCCACAAACCAGGAAACCTGTCCAGGCCAGGAACCAGTCGAGGTTTCGTTCCTTTCGTTCCTCCAACTGGTCGTCCTCTAAGCCCTCGGCCTCGTCCACTAACTCAGCCAAGGACCGTGAACCAACTGGCGCACGAAGCCGCGTCTTCAAAAGACCGCAGGAGCTGCTGCCATTAAAGCAGCCTCCTCTTGACTATCTGGCCGCGCCAGCAACGTCCTTGGTCGGTGGCAGGCTCTCCCACTTTGGTGACGTGTGGGTTCAACACGTCTCCGATCAGTGGTTGCGGGATACCATCTCCGCGGCTACAGGATAGAATTCTATCCAGCCCGCCAAACAGATTTTTTCTGTCAACTCCCCCCCCCTGCTCCAAGGTCGCCGCCTTCTCACAGGCCGTGGCATCCTTGCAGGCCAACGGAGTAATTGTACCGGTTCCCGACTGGGAACGGTTCTGAGATTTCTACTCAAATCTCTTCCTAGTCCCCGAAAAGGACAGTGCCTTCCGACCTGGATCTCAAGCTTCTCAACCAGCAGTTCAGGTGCGGCATTTCGCATGGAATCTCTGCGATCAGTCATTACCTCAATGACCCAAGGAGATTTCCTAGCATCCATCGACATCAGAGATGCCTATCTGCATGTGCCAATTGCAGTTTCACACCAGCGTTGGCTACGTTTTGCAATCGGGGAGGAACATTTCTAATCGTGGCTCTTCCCTTGGGGTTAGCCACGACGCCTCGAGTATTCTCAAGGCCATGGCAGCAGTGGTTGCGGTTCTGCACCTCCAGGGGTTGGCAGTGATCCTTTTTTCCTGGACGGCCTTCTAGTCAAGGCTTCATCCAGTGCAGACTGTCAGCGGAGTACCTCGCTCACTCTCGCCACTCTAGCCAATTCGGGTGGCTTGTCTTTCTGTCCAAGTCCACTCTGACTCCGCTCACGTACCCAGGGATGCAATTCAAGACTCTGCCGGCACTTGTGAAGCTGCCCTTAGTCAAACAGCAGTCCCTCCTCTGGCGGTGCGCTCTTTGCTGAGGCCCCGCCGTTGTTCCATCAGGCACCTAATGCAGGTGTTGGGTAAGATGGTGGCGTCAATACAAGCGGTTCCCTTGCCCAGTTCCATCTGCGTCCTCTGCAGCTGGACATTTTCCGCTGTTGGAACAAGCGGACTTCCTCCTTCCACGGGTTGGTGGCTCTGTCGCCACAGACCAGGGGCTCCTTTCTGTGGTGGCTTCGGCCCCTCTCTCTTCAGGGACGCTCCTTCCTGGCTCCGTCCTGGGTGATCCTCACCATGGATGCCAGTCTATCCGGCTGGGGAGCAGGATATCTCCACCACGGAGCGCAGGGCTCTTGGACTTCGGCCGAATCAGCCCTCTCGATCAATGTGCTGGAAATCAGAGCTGTGCTTCTAGCTCTCTTAGCCTTTCACCTCCTGTTGGCGGCCAAGCACATTCGAGTCCAGTCAGACAACGCGACAGCGGTTGCCTACATCAACCACCAGGGCGGGACACTCAGCCGCCTGGCAAGATTGGAGGTTCAACGAATCCTTCCGTGGACGGAGGACTCCAAGTCCTCCATATCCGCAGTCCACATCCCAGACGTGGAAAACTGGGAGGCAGATTATCTCAGCCGTCAAACCGTGGACAGAGGCGAGTGGGCTCTGCATCCGGCAGTGTTTCGGTCAATTTGCCGCAAGTGGAGCTCTCCGGACGTGGATCTTCGCTCCCACGATCCTCAGGCTTTTGCAGCAGACGCGCTGGTTCAAGATTGGTCCCAGTTTCGTCTGTCTTACGTGTTTCCCCCTCTAGCTCTTGCCCAGAGTCCTGCGCAAGATCAGAATGGAGGGCCGTCGGGTCATTCTCATTGCTCCAGAATGACCCAGGCGAGCTTGGTACCCTGGCCTGCTCCGTCTGTCCGTAGAGGTGCCGTGACATCTCCCGGACCGTCCAGACCTTCTTTCTCAGGGTCCGTCTTTCCGCCAGAATTCTGTGGCTCTCAGATTGACGGCGTGGCTTTTGATGAGTCCTGGATCTTGACGACCTCTGGTATTCCTCCTGAAGTCATCTCCACTGTGACTCGGGCTCGGAAGTATTCCTTGGCCAAAATCTTTCACAGGACCTGGAAAATTTTCCTGTCCTGGTGTCGCTCTTCCGGCCATGCTTCTTGGCCTTTTTTCCTTGCCGACCCTCCTGTCCCTTCTACAGGACGGTCTGCAGCTAGGACTATCCCTCAATTCCCTCAAGGGACAGGTCTCGGCTCTGTCAGTGTTGTTCCAGCGGCGTATCGCCCGGCTGGCTCAGGTGTGCTCTTTCATGCAGGGCGCATCTCACATCTTTCCGCCTTACCGGCGGCCTTTGGAACCCTGGGACCTTAATCCGGTCCTCACGGCTTCTAGAAACCCCCCTTTGAGCCTCTTAGGGCAGTTTCTTTGTCTTGTCTTTCACAGAAAGTGGTTTTTCTAGTGGCCATAACTTCTCTCGGGAGAGTCTCTGATTTGGCTGCACTCTCTTCGGAGTCGCCTTTTTCTTTTGTTTTTTTATCAAGACAAGGTGGTTCTCCGTCTGACTCCGGACTTTCTCCCTAAGGTGGTTTCTCCTTCCACCTTAACCGGGACATTTCCCTGCCTTCCTTTCGGCAGGCTCCTGCTCATCGCTTTGAAAAGGCGTTGCATTCTCTGGATCTGGTGCGGGCGCTCCGGATCTATGTGTTTCGCACCGCTGCTCTTAGGCGGTGCACCTCTCTTCTGTGCTGACCACTGGTTGGCGTAAGGGCCTCTCGGCTTCTAAGCCGACCCTACCTCGTTGGATTGGGTCGGCCTCTTCCGATGCCTACCAGTGTACTCAAGTGCCTCCCCCGCCGGGGATCAAGGCACACTCGACCAGAGCTGTCGGTGCCTCTTGGGCTTTCAAGCACCAGGCTACGGCTCAGCAGGTCTGTCAGGCTGCCACTTGGTGCAGTCTGCATACTTTTTCGAAGCACTACCAAGTGCATGCTCATGCTTCGGCAGATGCGAGCTTGGGCAGACGCATCCTTCAGGCGGCTGTCGCCCATTTGTGAAGTTAGGTTTTGCCTACTTCTCAGTTTTCTGTTTATTCCCACCCATGGACTGCTTTGAGACGTCCCATGGTCTGGGTCTCCCATTATGAACGATGAAGAAAAAGAGAATTTTGTTTACTTACCGTAAATTCTTTTTCTTATAGTTCCGACATGGGAGACCCAGCACCCTCCCTTTGCCTGTTGGCAGTTTTCTTGTTCCGTGTGTTTTCACCGGCTGTTGTTGTAGACAGAGGCTCCGGTTGTTCCGGGTTTTGCTCTGTTTTTACTTGTGGGTGGATGTCCTCCTTCAGCTTTTGCACTAAACTGGCTGTATTTGGTGATCCAGGGGGTGTATATGCTAGGAGGGAGGAGCTACACTTTTTAGTGTAGTACTTTGTGTGTCCTCCTGAGGCAGAAGCTATACACCCATGGTCTGGGTCTCCCATGTCGGAACTATAAGAAAAAGAATTTACGGTAAGTAAACAAAATTCTCTTTTTTCCGTGGACAATCTGATGTGCTCCCTTTTTTACAGAACCGAACTACTGTAACAAAGGTAGATGATGCACAAAAAAAGAACATGCTTGAATGGATCTCAAGTGCTCCAACCAGTGGCCTCTCCTCCACCTCAACTTCAACATCCAAAAAACAACAGTCCTCTGAGTTGTCACCCCAATCGCACTTGCTTTCTCCCTGGTCTCAAGTCTCCACCGGCCATGCAGAGTATGTTGTAACAGAGATAGGTGAGTCTGCAGAGCTGTTCAGTCACACTATAGCCTGGGAATTAGAGGTCTGCTCCCACGCTACAGTGAGTACAGACCAGGAAATGGTCTACAGTGATGCCCAGAAGCTTTGTGAGTCTGATACAGGCCCTGATGACCAAGTTTCTGAGCATAATGTAGACCTTCATTCACAAACTGTAACACCTCTTGGTGGAGACAATGAGGAACATACTGATGACGATGAGACTCAGATACCTGATTGGAATGACAACTTAACTATTCAGTCAGGGCAGGAAGAGGTTAGGTATGAGGGCGAGCGGAATGCAAACACAACGGTTGATGATGAGGTTCTAGATCCCACTTACTGTCAACCCACAGTCAGGCACTCAAGGAGGTCAGCAGAGGCTGTGGAGGAGGATGCGACGGAGGTGGGAGGGGTGGCTCTGCAGGTCGCATGGGCTCTAATAGTTGCATTGCCTGGTCCTTTTTTGACATCGCAAAGGATCACCCAACTCATGTGATCTGTAGGCTTTGTCACCAATCTGTAAGTAGAGGCCAAAAACTCACTAGTTTCACTACTTCGTCCATGAACAGTCACATGATTAACAAGCATAAGTCCCAGTGGGAAGCTCACTGTGCTACAATGTGGCTTAGCGGAGCGGGCTAACCACCGTCTGCCCCTTCAAGTGCATCCGCACGCTCTTCCTCCTCTATGACTGTGGGGACAGCGGTCACACATGTTTTTCTACGCAGACCTTCCACCTCTTTAACCGCAACAGGCAGTTTGCTTGGCAGGTCATCAGTTGTTTTGGGAGGGGAAACAGGTGCTGTTGTAGAGCTCTCACAGACATCGAGAGCACCAACTTTGGATGACGGCAATATCATGTTTCCGCCTGCATTTTCCTCACAGACCAGCAGTTTTCCAGGGACACCCTACTCCACACCGTCTCTGCACAGCAGCCAAATCTCGGTCCCCCAGATGTGGACAATTAACAAGCCATTTCCTTCGAGCCATGACAAAGCTAAGAGGTTGACTTTCACCCTCTGCAAGTTGTTGGCTATAGAAATGCTGCCTTTCCGCCTGGTGGACACAGATGATTTTTGAGACCTTATGTCCATCGCAATACCCCAGTACCAGATGCCCAGTCGCCGCTACTTCTCCAAGAAAGGTGTGCCTGCGCTACACCAGCATGTCGCACACAACATCACCGCTTTCTTGAGAAACTCTGTGTGTGACAGGGTGCATTTCACCACCGATTCTTGGACCAGTAAGCATGGACAGGGGCGTTACATGTCGCTGACTGGGCACTGGGTAACTATGGTGCGAGATGGAGAAGGGTCTGCTGTACAAGTCTTGCCGTCCTTACAACATGTGCGTCAATCCTCTGTATGTCGAAGTTCCTCCACTGCTTCTGCCTCCTCAACCTCGTCTGGGTCCTACACCTCCACCCCAAGCCTGCCTGGTCAGGCCACCCGCGTTGTAACTGCGCACAAGGAATCCCGCACACCTCCTTACTATGCTGGCAGCAGAGCTCAACGGCATCAGGCGGTCTTTACGTTGAAATGTCTTGGAAATAAGAGTCACACAGCTGAGGAGTTGTGGTCAGCTCTGAAGAGCTAGTTTAGTAAATGGTTGTCTCTACTCAACCTGCAGCCAGGGAAGGCCGTGTGCGACAATGCTGCAAATCTGGGTGCAGCCCTACACAGGGGCAAGGTGACACACGTGCCTTGTATGGCTCACGTGTTGAACCTTGTTGCCCAGCAATTTTTAACCCACTATCCCGGCCTAGATGGGCTTCTGCACAGGTCACGGTCACTCTCTGCTCACTTCCGCCGTTCAACCGGCGCAGCTGACCGACTTGCATCGCTCCAGAAGTCTTTCGGCCTGCCGGTTCATCGCCTGAAATGCGATGTGCCGACACGCTGGAATTCGACTCTCCACATGTTGCAGCGACTGTGGCAGCACCGCCAAGCCCCTGGTGCAATACGTTATGACATATAGCCTGGGCCAACGAGATGCAGAGGTGGGGCAGATCACGCTGCTTGAGTGGTCTCAGATCAAGGACCTATGCACCCTTCTGCACAGTTTCGACATGGCGACGAATATGTTTAGCGCTGACAATGCCATTATCAGCATGACAATTCCAATCATTTACATGCTGGAGCACACTCTAAACACTATTCAGAGTCGGGGGGTGGGACAAGAGGAAGGGGAGGAAGTACAGGAGGATTCATATGTGGAAGGGCTACCAAGATCTGCAAGGTCCAGACGTTCTGCATCACCAAGGCGGCAGGCATGGGACGGTGGGGGAGAGGGATTAACAAGGGCGCAAGTTAGCAGCCAAACTGTTGAGGAAGGTGCAGGAGCCCAGGAAGAAATGGAGGACGAACTGACAATGCGCATGGAAGATTCAGCAGATGAGGGAGACCTTGGTCAAATTTCGGTTGTTCGAGGTTGGGGGGAGATGTCAGAGGAAGGAAGCACGTTTATCAGCTTGCCGCCACAAACACAGCAAAGACTTGGTCCGCAGGGATGCGCAAGACACATGAGCGCCTTCTTGCTGCACTACCTACAACATGACCCTCGGATTGTCCGAATTAGAAGTAATGATGACTACTGGATTGCCACACTCTTAGATCCCTGGTACAAGTCCAAATTTGGCAAATAATTCTAGCCATAGAAAGGGACGCACGTATGCAGGAGCATCAGCAGAAGCTGTTACGCAATCTTAGCTCGAAATTTCCACCAAACACCAGTGGTGCACAGAGTGAATCTCCCAGTTGTAACTTGCCAAACATGGGACT
This sequence comes from Anomaloglossus baeobatrachus, assembly GCF_048569485.1. Taxonomy (NCBI): domain Eukaryota; kingdom Metazoa; phylum Chordata; class Amphibia; order Anura; family Aromobatidae; genus Anomaloglossus; species Anomaloglossus baeobatrachus. The sequence continues at coordinate 219,066,374 of NC_134356.1, read as the reverse complement.
GTCTCGTCATCATCAGTCAAACCGTACCAGCAACACCGTATCTGGTGGTAACAGCAATTTTATGGAATCGTTTCATAATTTTTTTAGACCATCCTTTGCAAGGCCACAAGAGACAAGAAGTCTGACACATAGTCAACGGCTTGAGAGGATGATACAGGAGTATCTCCAAATGAACATCGATGCCATGACTGTGCAACTGGAGACTTGCTCATTTTGAGCTTCGAATCTTGAAAAATGGCCTGAGCTCACCACTTACGCCTTGGAGATCTTGTTGTGTCCCGCAGCCAGCGTTGACTCTGAACGTGTCTTCAGTGCTGCTGGGTGTGTGCTGACAGTTAAGCGCACACGTCTGTCCAGTGACAATGTGGACAGACTAATGTTCATCAAGATGAACAAGTCATGGATCAGCAAGGACTTTGCTACCCCAGGGTCATCCTGGGGAGAGTAAAGGCTGGTGTATTTTTTTATGTGCTTGATGCAAATCAACACATCCAGCTTGCAACTGGGGCACAAGTGATGCCACTGAAGTGGTGTGTGTGTGGCCCAATTTTTTGAAAAAAGGGAGACTCTGCTTGGAGTCCCCTTGCTGTGTTTTTAACAATGAGCCAAGATGAACAAGTCATGGTTCAGCAAGGACTTTGCTACTTACCCCAGTGTCATCCTGGGTACAGTTAAGGCTGGCGTATTTTTGAATGCGCTTGATGCAAATCAACACATCCAGTTTGCAACTGGGGCACAAGTGATGCCACTGAAGTGGTGTGTGTGGCCTAATTTTTGGAAAAAAGAGAGACTCTCCTTGGAGTCCCCTTGCTGTGTTTTTAACAATGAGCCAAGATGAACAAGCCATGGATCAGCAAGGACTTTGCTACCTACACCGGTGTCATCCTGGGGAGAGTAAAGGCTTGTGGATTTGGATTGTGGTTCATGAAAATCTACCTGTCAAGTTTTCAACTGGGGGACAAGTGATGCCACTTAAGTGGTGTCTGTGGCCCAATTTTTGGGAAAAAGGGAGACTCTGGTTGGAGTCCACTTGCTTTGTTTTACATGATTTTAGAAGGGCATGACATGCCTATATCTGTGTCTCCTCCTCTTTTTACTCGTCCAGCTCTTTTGTTTTCACATGAGTATATGTCCTTGTCACTTTCCCATGTGTTTGTGGTGTCTTGGGAGTTGTTTGTCACCTTTTGGACACCTTTGAAGGTGTTTTCTATGTGGTTTTATGTGTTTGTGTTTGCCTGCCATTGTTTTCAATGGGGTTCGAGTGGTTTGTCGAACGTTTGTCGAACGGAGCCTTCGTTTGACGAACCGAACTCGAACTCTAGGGGGGTGGCTCATCTCTAGGCAGGAGGTCATCGCAATGCTGCAGGGAATGGTGACCGGTGAGTATACTTATGGTATTCACTGCCCCCCGCGCTGATGATGATATGCAGTGGGCAATTAATATAGCCACACATGTTCACTCGAGGCTGTAGGAGCCAGGGATGATCACGCGGGCTGGCTGTTTAGTATGTGCGCACATCGCCCATCTGTCAGCGTCGGCTTCAGGGCTTAGAGATGATGGGATGTCGGGATGCAGTGCATATGAAATGAGGCTAATGAGCGGGCCCACGTGGTCACGGTAGGTGCTGCTACAGCCTGCTCCTGCATCTGATGACCCGCTCTACCACCGCACCCCCTTTCCCCGCAGCCATCGGATTATAAGACGTACCCCACACTTTCCCCCAAAATGTTGGGGAAAAAAAGTGCGTCTTATAATCCGTAAAATACGGTAATTTTTTTTTACATTACAACCTGTGTTTAAATATTAATGTACACTGAAGTTTTCAATTACTTTGTCCTATTTGTTTTTTTGCTTCACAATAAAATGAAAACTAAATGTTCACAATTACAGGCATGTTCTTTACACTCAAAAAAACAGTGAAATTACAGGTTGTGAGGTAGCAAAACATGAAAAATGCCATGGGGGGGAGCGAATACTTTCACAAGGCACTGTACATAACATGAACACGTCATAGAAGTTTTTTGGATAATACTGTGTGTCTGTATTGTTAAAGCCAGTGCCTAAGCCAATTCTCTTATTCTTTCTTTCACTTGTTTGCATTTTACTACAGATTTGCTGGACCATTTCGTAAACCACTGACGGACTGGGAGGTTCCAGGGTATACAGAGATTGTTAAACGGTCGGTAGGAGGCATGTTTTCTTTATATACAAAACATGTCATGGAAATTTTTCTTGTTTCAATCAATGTTCTACTATTACAAATTCATTTTCAATTTTCCCTTGAGCCACTGTTCCTTACATGCATTCCAGATATAGAACATCTATTTAATACAACACTAGTTTAAGGGTATGTTTACACTCACCTTTTTAATGCGCATTTTACACAGGATATTTGTGTGTGTAAAATATACAGGGTGTTATAATAAAAGCATGATCAACGAGATCTCTGAAATCTCATTCACACACTGTTTTTTTTCTATATGTATTTCTTTGTCGCTCCATTGGGAGACCCAGACAATTGGGTGTATAGCTTCTGCCTCCGGAGGCCACACAAAGTATTACACTTTTAAAAAAGTGTAACCCCTCCCCTCTGCCTATACACCCTCCCGTGGATCACGGGCTCCTCAGTTTTATGCTTTGTGTGGAAGGAGGCACACATCCACTCATAGAAGAAAAAAAAAAAAAAAAAAAGATTTATCATACATAGTATGACAGAAGAAAAGAGGTCCCCTATGGGGTCCCCGGCATGCTCCCTTCTCACCCCACTATGTCGGCGGTGTTGTTAAGGTTGAGGTACCCATTGCGGGTACAAAGGATGGAGCCACATGCCGTCTCCTTCACCATCCCTTATGCGGCTCTGGGAGAAGTGGGAGCTTCATCGGTCATTCACCTGCTGAGACCGTGCTCCATCCGCAGCCCCTGGTGGAACCTGCTGGACCGGAGCATTTTCATCCCCAGGGACCGGGCCCTGCACCTTCAAGGTACTCTGTGTCCCCATGGGGGGACGGTACAGGGAGAGAGGTCGCCTCTCTCCCCAGTAGCGCCGTCCGTTGTTTTTTCATCGGACTTCCGCGCCGGCCGTGCCTGCTTGTCGGGCACGGCCTTAAATTTAGTCCCCAGCTTCATCGCGGCCTAGTCGCGAAAAATCCCGCCCCCGGGCATGCTTGTCAGGGGGAAGGGCGGTATTACCGACAGAGGGCTGGAGCATCTTTGCATGCCTCCCCTCCCCTCTCACGGACCACTATGGGGCCTCCAGATTCCCGCCTTTTGCCGGCGCCGCCCATGGCTCCACTCCCCCCTTGAGAGCTCCTGCGGCCATGTTTGGCATTCTGCCGGTGTATGCTGCAGCTGCACATCTCTACAGCTCTGGGGGACCCACGACAGGGAATCTGGAGGACACCAGCGGTTGGTAAGCCACACCGGTCACCCGGTGCTGGTTCCCCTAGGGTGCCGTGATATATATATATCTACATATATTATATATATTCGTAACGGCTGTTTAACCCTTTCCCATATACCCTCAGTGGTCGCTCTCCTAAGGGACACTTATTGCTTGCAGCATGTCGTCCACAAGGAGCAAAGCCCTTAAGACACAGGTTTTTTTCGCAGCCTGTACCTCTTGTGGGGCTATGTTGCCTGCGGGATCCACCTACCCTCACTGTGATCAATGCTCGACTCCTGCCACGCTTGCTCAGCCGGAGCCCGGGGCACTTGTGGGCCCCTCGGCTCATGTAGATCCCCCTGCTCCTCCTGAGCAGGCTGCAGGGACAGAGTCACCGTCATTGGCCTCTTTCGCTGAGAAACTCTCTGTCACTTTCTCAATCCATTGCACAGTCTATGGACAAATGGTCATCTAAGCTCCTTGAGGCTTTGCAGTCCAGACCGGGCTCTTCACAGGCCCCGGCCCCTGTTAGTTTGTCTCCTCCAGGGCCTTCTCGGTCCGCGCCGCAGCGCGCTCCCAGGATAGCCCCTAGGTCCCAGGCGGAGGACTCCTGCCCGGATCGCAGTCCCAGACCGGCTAAGCGGCCTCGCTGGGACTCTTCCCTGGCCTCCTCACGCTGCTCTGGATCTCAGCTGGAGGACTCTCAGGATGACGAGGCGGACGTGGGAGCTCAGGGCTCTGACCCTGACTTTGCCCTCAACCTTGATACCCCTGAGGGGGACGCCTTAGTAAATGATCTTATTTCGTCCATCAACCAGGTGTTGGATCTCTCTCCCCCGCCTCCACCGGTAGAGGAGTCGGCTTCTCAGCAGGAGAAACACCAATTTCGATTCCCCAAACGTACGCGCAATACATTCTTTGATCACTCTAACTTCAGGGACGCTGTCCAGAAGCCCAGAGCGGTCCCGGACAAGCGTTTTGCTAAAAGGCACTCTGACACGCGTTATCCCTTTTCACCTGAGGTCGTTAAGGGCTGGGCGCACTCACCCAAGGTGGATCCGCCAGTCTCTAGATTGGCTGCTAGGTCCGTTGTGTCTGTTGCCGATGGCTCATCCCTGAAGGATGCCACTGACAGACAGATAGAGCTCTTGGTGAAGTCTATTTATGAGGCCACGGGCGCGTCTTTTGCCCTGGCCTTTGCGGCTGTGTGGGCTCTCCAAGCAATCTCGGCTTGTCTGACTGAGATTAATGCTGTCACGCGGAATTCTGCTCCGCATGTGTCTTCCTTGACCTCTCAGGCATCAGCATTTTCGTCCTACGCCATGAACGCCATCCTGGACTCTGCTAGCCGTACGGCTGTAGCATCCGCTAACTCCGTGGCAGTCCGCAGGGCCATGTGGCTGCGCGAATGGAAAGCAGACTCTGCTTCCAAAAGGTTCTTAACTGGTTTGCCTTTTTCTGGCGAACGTTTGTTTGGCGAATGGTTGGATGAGATTATTAAGGAATCCTCGGTAAAGGACTCCTCCTTACCCCAGTCCAAACCTAAGAGACCTCAGCAGAGAAAAATCCAATCGAGGTTTCGGTCCTTTCGTCCCTCCGCCAAGCCCCAATCCTCTTCGTCCAACCGGCCGGAGAAAGGCCAGAGGAACTCCTATGGGTGGCGGTCCAAGTCACGCCCCCAAAAGGCAGCAGGAGGCACTGCCTCCAAGACGGCCTCCTCATGACTCTCGGCCTCATCTAGCCACATCCTCGGTCGGTGGCAGGCTCTCCCGCTTTGGCGATGCCTGGTGGCCACACGTTCAAGACCGATGGGTGAGAGACATTCTGTCTCATGGTTACAGGATAGAGTTCAGCTCTCGACCTACGGCTCGTTTTTTGAGAACCTCCCCACCCCCCGCACAGGCAGACGCACTGTTTCAGGCGGTGGATGCTCTAAAGATGGAAGGAGTTGTGATTCCCGTTCCCTTCAGGAACGTGGTCGCGGATTTTACTCCAACTTGTTCGTGGTGCCAAAAAAGGACGGGTCTTTTCGTCCCGTTCTGGGCCTCAAGCTGCTCAACAGACATGTGAGAACCAGACGGTTTCGGATGGAATCTCTCCGCTCGGTCATCGCCTCGATGTCACAAGGAGACTTCCTAGCATCGATCGACATCAAGGATGCTTATCTCCATGTGCCGATCGCACCCGAACACCAACGTTTCCTGCGTTTCGCCATCGGGGACGAACACCTCCAGTTCGTCGCATTGCCCTTCGGCCTGGCGACAGCCCCACGGGTCTTCACCAAAGTCATGGCATCCGTCGTGGCGGTCCTGCACTCTCAGGGCCACTCGGTAATCCCATACTTGGACGATCTCCTAGTCAGGGCCCCTTCTCGGGTGGCGTGTCAACGAAGTCTTACCGTCACTCTGGCGACTCTCCAGCAGTTCGGGTGGATCATCAATTTCCCGAAATCCAAGTTGACGCCGACCCAATCACTGACTTACCTCGGGATGGAGTTTCATACCCTTCCAGCGTTAGTCAAGCTACCGCGGGACAAACAGCTTTCTCTGCAGGCGGGGGTGCAGTCACTTCTTCGGAGTCAGTCACACCCCTTAAGGCGCCTCATGCACTTCCTGGGGAAGATGGTTGCAGCTATGGAGGCAGTGCCGTTCGCGCAATTCCATCTACGGCCACTCCAATGGGACATTCTTCGCAAATGGGACAAGAGTTCGGCTTCCCTCGACAAGAACATCTCTTTTTCACTTGCAACCAAAACATCACTTCAGTGGTGGCTCCTACCCACATCTCTGTCTCGGGGAAAATCCTTCCTCCCCCCAACCTGGGCCGTTGTCACCACGGACGCGAGCCTGTCAGGTTGGGGAGCGGTTTTTCTCCACCACAGGGCTCAAGGAACCTGGACTCCAATAGAATCGTCCCTTCAGATCAATATTCTAGAGATAAGGGCAGTATATCTAGCCCTATTGGCTTTCCATCGGTGGCTGGAGGGCAGGCAGATCCGAATCCAGTCGGACAACGCCACTGCCGTCGCCTACATCAACCACCAAGGCGGCACTCGCAGTCGTCAAGCCTTCCAGGAAGTCGAGCGGATTCTGCAGTGGGTGGAAGTCACAGGCTCCACCATCTCCGCAGTTCACATCCCGGGCGTGGAAAACTGGGAAGCAGATTTTCTCAGTCGTCAGGGCATGGACGCGGGGGAATGGTCTCTTCACCCAGACGTGTTTCGAGAGATCTGTCGCCGCTGGGGAACGCCGGACATCGATCTCATGGCATCGAGACACAACAACAAGGTCCCGGCCTTCATGGCACGGTCTCAGGATCACAGAGCTCTGGCAGCGGACGCTCTGGTCCAGGATTGGTCGCAGTTTTGACTGCCATATGTGTTTCCCCCTCTGGCAATGCTGCCCAGAGTACTACGCAAGATCCGGTCCGACTGCCGTCGCGCCATTCTCGTCGCTCCAGACTGGCCGAGGCGGTCGTGGTATCCGTATCTGTGGCATCTCACGGTGGGTCAACCGTGGGCGCTTCCAGACCGTCCAGACTTGCTGTCACATGGGCCGTTTTTCCATCTGAATTCTGTGGCCCTCAACCTGACTGTGTGGCCATTGAGTCCTGGCTCCTAGCGTCTTCAGGGTTATCTCAGGATGTCATTGCCACCATGAGACAAGCCAGGAAGCCAACGTCCGCCAAAATCTATTACAGGTCTTGGCAACTTTTCTTATCCTGGTGCTCTGATAACGGTTTGTCTCCATGGCCGTTTGCTTTACCCACATTTCTTTCATTCCTACAATATGGAATGGACAAGGGTTTGTCCCTCGGCTCTCTCAAGGGCCAAGTGTCGGCGCTCTCCGTGTTTTTTCAAAAGCGTCTAGCCAGGCTTCCGCAGGTCCGCACGTTCCTGCAGGGGGTTTGCCACATGGTCCCACCTTACAAACGTCCGTTGGATCCTTGGGATCTTAACAGGGTTCTGACGGCTCTTCAAAAGCCGCCTTTTGAGCCGCTGCGGGATGTTTCTCTTTCCCGTCTTTCTCAGAAGGTGGCCTTCCTGGTGGTGGTCACATCACTTCGGAGAGTGTCTGAGCTTGCAGCGCTGTCATGCAAAGCCCCCTTCCTGGTTTTTCACCAGGATAAGGTGGTTCTGCGTCCTGTCCCGGAATTTCTTCCTAAGGTGGTATCCCCCTTTCATCTAAATCAGGATATCTCCTTGCCTTCCTTTTGCCCTAATCCAATTCACCAGTGTGAAAAGGATTTGCACTCTTTGGATCTAGTGAGAGCACTCCGGTTCTACGTGTCTCGCACGGCGCCCCTGCGCCGTTCAGACGCGCTCTTTGTCCTTGTCGCTGGCCAGCGTAAGGGCTCTCAGGCCTCCAAGTCAACAATGGCTCGGTGGATCAAGGAACCGATTCTCAAGGCCTACCGTTCTTCTGGGCTTCCACTTCCTTCAGGGTTGAAAGCCCATTCTACCAGAGCCGTAGGTGCGTCCTGGGCTTTGCGGCACCGGGCGACGGCTCAGCAGGTGTGTCAGGCAGCTACGTGGTCTAGTCTGCACACTTTCACGAAGCACTATCAAGTGCATGCCTATGCTTCGGCAGACGCCAGTCTAGGTAGGCGAGTCCTCCAGGCGGCGGTTGCCCACCTGTAAGAGGGGGCCGTTTTCGGCTCCTTTTATTGAGGTATTCTTTTACCCACCCAGGGACTGCTCTTGGACGTCCCAATTGTCTGGGTCTCCCAATGGAGCGACAAAGAAAAAGGGAATTTTGTTTACTTACCGTAAATTCCTTTTCTTCTAGCTCCTATTGGGAGACCCAGCACCCGCCCCTGTGCCCTTCGGGCTGGTTGTTCTTTTGTGTACACATGTTGTTGATGTTGATTTGTTCTTATGGTTCATGGTCTTCAGTTCTCCGAACATCCTTCGGATTGAATTTACCCTAGACCAATTTGTAAGTTTTCTCCTTCCTGCTTTTGCACCAAAACTGAGAAGCCCGTGATCCACGGGAGGGTGTATAGGCAGAGGGGAGGGGTTACACTTTTTTAAAAGTGTAATACTTTGTGTGGCCTCCGGAGGCAGAAGCTATACACCCAATTGTCTGGGTCTCCCAATAGGAGCTAGAAGAAAAGGAATTTACGGTAAGTAAACAAAATTCCCTTTTTTGAGCCCTTCTGACTTTTTGCTGAGACCCTGCATCTCCATTCGTTCAGCACTTTTGTACTGCTTTTTTGGTGAAAAACGCAAGTAATGGCACATCAAAAATGCACGTATTGTACACAGCATTTGTCCTGTCACTACAAAAAAAAGCTGCAAAAATGTTACCTGTAGACGTACACTAAGAAAAACTGTCTGAGCTTCCAACATCCTCGTATGAGATCTTTGATCAGTTATATTACAAAGGCTTAGCAGAAAATATAAAGACAGGTATTACCCTAAATAATTGTTTTTTTCTAGGCCTATGGATCTATCTACAATAAAGAAGGGGCTATCTAAGGGAAGGATAAGGACCCATGCTGATTTCCAGAGAGACGTTCTGTTAATGCTGCAAAATGCTGTGATGTATAACCCCATCAATCACAGGGTTCACCAGCTAGCCCTAGAGCTACAAAGAGATGTGCAGGAGTTGCTACAGGTATTTTGATGCTTAGCTGTCTTGAATATTTTAACTTTACCACAGATTTATGATTTTTCTTATCGCTTTCTATCACGAACAAGATTATATGGATGCTGTAGCACCTTCATTAAAGGGGTTGTCCACTACTTTTACATTGATGGCCTATCCTTAGGATAGGTCATCAATGTCAGGTCATCTGGGATGCGACACCTGGCACCACCGCAGATCAGCTGTCCTCGGTGTCGGTGGCGGCAGCAGGCAGCCAGAAATGCTCAGTTCCAGAGCTGCTCTATCTTTTGATAGTGGCCGCCGCCGGGTACTGCATATCCTCCTCTTATTCAACTCAATGGGAGACGGATATGCAGTACCCCGCTGTGGCCACTATCAGAAGTCGGAGCAGCTCCAGAACTGAGCATTTCCGGTTGCCTACGGTACTCCTGCACAGTTTAGATACATAACACAGACGGATTTCAGGTCCGGGATGTTCGAGGTACTCCCGCACAGTTCAGATACATAACACAGACATATTTAAGGCCTGTAATGTTCGCGGTACTCTTGCACAGTTCAGATACATAACACAGACGGATTTCAAGTCTACAATATTCGTGGTACTCCCGCACAGTTCAGATACACTTCACCTGCAAAGTCCCTGTGGAGCAACCTCAGACTCCACTAACTCACTGACCCCGGCCAGTATAAACAGCCCTCTTCAGAGGTAACTTTTCGAGAGGGTTCAAACTGGGTATAGGTCAAGATGAGTGAATCCTCCCTTCTCGCAAAGGACTCCCCTCACTCTCACTGAGCAAACTGACCACTTGCCAAACATTTTCCATCTTAATGCCACACCCATGGTCAGGGATATATGGATAGCCATTTGCACCCGTCTCTCCAGCTATCTATACAATCTGTCCCTGATACGCCCTAGCAAAACTTGTTGCACTAAAAGTACCAGAACAGACATCCAGGTTTACCTCACTTCTGTGATACATGCCGGCCGCCTTGTTACAGCTCTAATAAAAAGAATTTATAAACACGGGGCATGCTAGAATGCAATGGTGGCTAGTAACCTAGGCTGTGAGCCAAGAAAAAAATTAAAATGCTCTTCATTTTTGGGAACAGAGAGACTTTTAATAACAAGAAAGATGAAAGATTCTTACTTTTACCAGCACTTTGCAATTTTAGCCAGAAAAGGGAGAAATTGTAGACATATATAGTATGTTAAATTCAGAAAACGTTGTTTGTCCTCAGTGATGGTGTTGTAGTGAAATGTGACTATACCAACCGAATAACGCCAGCAGTCATTTTCTCTAAATCTTGTATTCCCTTTCTTTTATTTTTCTGTGTGTTCTAGGTTTTTAATGCACATGTGAAAGAAAGTGAAGAAGAATAGAATATGTTGCACACAAGCTGTTCAGTTCTTTGTACATTGCTAATACTATGTTTTACTCCTGATTAAAAAAAAGTGTATAGTATAATTTATAATGATATATTTATGTTTCAGATAACTTGTTCTATTTCTTGTTCAAAAAAGCATTAAAATGTTGTATTGAAATGCAAGATGTGGCTTTTTTTTATCACAACGTTATTGGTAATATTATTTTTGGATTTGTTGCAGAGTCCATGACAATTTACAGTACAATACATATGTGTGGGGGTTTCACAACCCAAACTATACCTGGTGAAAAAAAAGATATTTGCATTGTTAAAGAAATAAACACCAACATTTTTTAAGCTAATCTGTGCTGTATTGTTATCTAAAACACCCCTACATTATTTTTTTTTGTTTCTAACTTTTGTTCCTCTTGAATTATCACTTTATTCTCTGCAGCTCTTTGTTTACCTGCAGCTCAACCAAGCATGATAGCTTCCTATGCCAAACCTCAGTCAGAGCTGGCACCGCCCGGCCTCACTGTCCAGCTCTGCCCTCTGCACACTCATTGGCTGTCAGTAATCTGCACCAGCACTGCTCTGTTATTTCCATCCCTCCAGTATTGGAAATAACAGAGCACTGATACTACCTGTGATACTACCTGTCTCAACTATAACAGCAGAATCACCTCACATAACATCCACAATGGTGACAGATAAGGCCGCTTTACACGCAACGGCATCGCTAACAAGATATCGCTGGAGTCACGGAATTCGTGACGCACATCCGGCCTCGTTAGCAACGTCGTTGCGTGTGAAACCTACAAGCGACCGCTAACGATCAAAAATACTCACCTAATCGTTGATCGTTAACACATCATTCATTTTCAAAATGTCGTTGCTGGTGCTGGACTCAGGTTGTTCGTCGTTCCTGAGGCAGCACACATCGCTATGTGTGACACCCCGGAAGCGCCGAACAACAGTGTTCATGCGTCCTCCGGCAATGAGGTGGGCGTGTCGTTAATGCGGCTGGTCTCTGCCCCTCCGTTTCTATTGGCGGAGCACTGTGTGACGTCGCTGTGATGGCGCACGAACCTCCCCCTTAAAAAATAAGTTGTTCGCCGCCCACAGCGACGTTGCTAGGAAGGTAAGTACGTGTGACGCGTCCTAGCGATATTGTTCGACACGGGCAGCGATTTGCCTGTGACACACAAACGACGGGGGCGGGTGCGATCGCTAGCGATGTCGCAGCGTGTAAAGCACCCTATAGAGTTATTACATGTTCCTCACTCATCGTAGATAAATGAATACTGTGTAATGAATACTATATATAGCACCTAATGTTAGTCTGTAGTAGATATACAGTGGGTACTGAAAGTATTCAGACCCCTTTAAATTTTTCACTCTTTGTTTCATAGCAGCCATTTGGTAAATTCAAAAAAGTTCATTTTTTTCTCATTAATGTACACTCTGCACCCCATCTTGACAGAAAAAAAACAGAAATGTAGAAATTTTTGCAAATTTATTGAAGAAAAACTAAAATATCACATGGTCATAAGTATTCAGTCCCTTCGCTCAGACACTCATATTTAATCACTTTACGGATTAAAACAGTGGTAGAAACGGGTACTTATGCCATTTTGCTGTCTTAAAACGGCGGTAAAAAGTAAATAGCGCCCTCCAGCGTCGGAAAATCTCTGGGATTTCAGCTACTGGGGGTAGCTGAGACCCTGGAGATCATGATTCCAGACGATTTTTCCGGTTCCATACAGTGCCTTGCGAAAGTTTTCGCCCCCCTTGAATTTTTCAACCTTTTCCCACATTTCAGGCTTCAAACATAAAGATAAAAAATTTAAATTTCATGGTAAAGAATCAACAACAAGTGGGACACAATTGTGAAGTTGAATTTTTTGCTTATTTTAAACTCTTATAAAAAATAATAAACTGAAAATTGGGACGTGCAATATTATTCGTCCCCTTTAAGTTAATACTTTGTAGCACCACCTTTTGCTGTGATTATAGCTGCAAGTCACTTGGGGTATGTGTCTATCAGTTTTGCACATCGAGAGACTGAAATTCTTGCCCATTCTTCCTTTGCAAACAGCTGGAGCTGAGGTTGGATGGAGAGCGTTTGTGAACAGCAGTTTTCAGCTCTTTCCACAGATTCTCGATTGGATTCAGGTCTGGACTTTGACTTGGCCATTCTAACACCTGGATACGTTTATTTGTGAACCATTCCATTGTAGATTTTGCTTTATGTTTTCGATCATTGTCTTGTTGATTATTATTTTTTACAAAAGTTTTAAATAAGCAATACATTTTGTTCAAATTCACAATTGTGTCCCACTTGTTGTTGATTCTTCACCATAACATTCACATTTTTTATCTTTATGTTTGAAGCCTGAAATGTGGGAAAAGGTTGAAAAATTCAAGGGGACCGAATAATTTCGCAAAGCACTGTAAATCTCCTCCTCCGCTCCCCCAGTGTTGCCAAAGTGCCCCCCTGACTCTCAACCCCCTGACGATAATCCAAGATGGCAGCGCGCACACCAGCTGCATTCACTCTCTTCTTCTGATTTCTGTTGCATGTGCCATGAGTGATGCGACAGAAAACTCCTCACCAGGTCAAGCTAGCTCACCCCCTATTACCCCCCCAAGGTGTCCCCAATACCTTGTGCAGCGTTGATCCCCTGTGATTCCTCCTCCTTCTCAATAGATGGCGGCCGAATGTGCAGATAGTGGCTGTCAGCTCAGCTTCCTGCCTTCAGAGACGCTGAGCTTACAGCACTCACACTACTGCTGTGGACCCGGGGAAAGTGAGTGCAGTATCATTGCACCCACACTCCTCACATGGAGGGTCTGCATTTCCAGAAAATGGGGGATACCTTCCCTGAGCGTACCCCCATATTCTAGAAGGTCCAGAGTCGTCGTGCAACGCCCTTATTGGATTACTGCAGACTGGAATTTTTTTTCTTTATAATAAATTGGTGAAAGAGGAAATGTTTTGGGGAGTATTTTTTCAAATAATTTTTTATATTGTTGTTTACTTTTTTTTTTTATTACTTACGGGTAGTGATGTTGGGTATCTGATAGATACCGTGACATCATTGATGCCAGGTGACATTACACAGCTGGTATCAACCCTATTTATTACCCCGTTTGCCACTGTGCCAGGGCAATGGGATGAGCTGTGGCAAAGCACCTGGATTGGCGCATCTAATGGATGCGCCACTTCTGGGGTGGCTGCGGCCTACTATTTTTAGGCCTCACAGCTTACAGTGCATGTCAGACCAAATGAGAATCATGAGGTCAAAGGAACTGCCCAAGGAGCTCAGTGACAGAATTGTGGCAAGGCACAGATCTGGCCAAGGTTACAAAATAATTTCTGCAGTACTCAAGATTCCTAAGAGCACACCGGCCTCCATAATCCTTAATTGGAAGAAGTTTGGGACCACCAAAACTCTTCCAAGATCTGGCTGTCCAGCCAAACTGAACAATTGTGGAGAAGAGCCTTGGTGAGAGAGGTAAATAAGAACCCCAAGATCACTGTGACTGAGCTCCAGAAATGCAGTAGGGAGATGGGAGAAAGTTCCACAAAGTCAACTTTCACTGCAGCCCTCCACCAGTCGGGACTTTATGGCAGGGTGGTTGACAGAAGCCTCTCCTCAGTACAAGACATATGAAAGTCCACATAGAGTTTGTAAAAAAAGACATGAAAGACTCCCAGACTGTGAGAAATAAGATTCTCTGGTCTGATGAGACAAAGATAGAACTTTTTGGTGATAATTCTAAGCGGTATGTGTAGAACAAACCAGGCACTGCTCCTCACCTGCCCAATACAATCCCAACAGTGAAACATGGTGGTGGCAGCATCATGATAAGGGGGTGTTATTCAGCTGCAGGGACAGGATGACTGGTTGCAATTGAAGGAAAAATGAATGCGGCCAAGTACAGAGATATCCTGGAAGAAAACCTCTTCCAGAGTGCTCTGGACCTCAGACTTGGCCAAAGGTTCACCTTCCTACAAGACAATGACCCTAAGCACACAGCTATAATAACAAAGGAGTGGCTTCAGAACAACTCTGTCAGTATTCTTGACTGGCCCAACCAGAGCCCTGACCTAAACCCTATTGAGCATCTCTGGAGAGACCTGAAAATGTCTGTCCACCAACATTCACCATCCAACCTGACAGAACTGGAGAGAATCTGCAAGGAAGAATGGCAGAGGATCCCCAAATGCAGGTGTGAAAAATTTGTTGCATCATTCCCAAGAAGTCTCATGGCTGTACAAGCTCAAAAGGGTGCTTCTACTCAATACTGAGCAAAAAGTCTGAATACTTATGACCATGTGATATTACAGTTTTTCTTATTTAATAAATTTGCAAAAATTTCTGGGTTTTTTTTAGTCACGATGGGGAGCAGAGTGTACATTAATGGGAAAAAATGAACTTTTTTGAATTTACCAAATGGCTGCAATGAATCAAAGAGTGAAAAATGTAAAGGGATCTGAAATTGAATACTTTCTGTATCCACTGTATATACGTGCGTGTGTGTATATATATATATATATATATCTATATATATATATATATATATATATATATATATATATATATAGATATATATATATATATATATATAGATATATATCTATATATATATATATATATATATATCTATATATATATATATATATATATATATACATACAATACAGACCAAAAGTTTGGACACACCTCATTCAAAGAGTTTTTATTTTCATGACTCTGAAAATTGTAGATTCACATTGTAGGCATCAAAACTGTGAATTAACACATGTGGAATGAAATACTTAACAAAAAAGTGTGAAACAACTGTGTATATGTCTTACTGTATATTCTAGGTTCTTCAAAGTAGCCATCTTTTGCTTTGATTACTGCTTTGCACATGTAGTGCCCTGGAAAACCAGGTAGTTATACATGTAGGCCCCCGCATAACACCTATCCCACGAAGGGTTAAATCAGCCGACCTGAAACCCTAGTCACCCCCTCAGGGAAGGACAGACACATCAGTGGGCGGGACCAGGTGGATAGGGAACGCCCACCTAGCGGTCTGGAGAGCCCGGGGCAGGAATGCAGTCAGATGAGATTAGTTGAAGGTTACGTTTGGAGTGGAGGTGCCAAGCTGACAGGTGCCAGGGTCGGAGCCCTGACACCTTGGCTAGGTGGCAGACGGTAGCCAGAGTCTGTAGGAGACGGGAAGATGGCTGCTGGAGATCCGAGGTGGACCGGGACAGGATTGGAGCCCGCCACTACCGACACCGGAGAACCGACCCGGAAACCGTGTGAACAGAGGGGGTGCTTGGACCCTGAAGCCAGGACCGGCACCGATGGCTTAGCTAATTAACCAATTGAGGGCAGGATTTTAGGTCCTGTCCCAACCTAAGTCCCGAAAAGTAGACAACCACCCACCGAGAGGGATAGGCCAACCGCCAGGGCCCGTAGATCCCAAGGGTCAGCGTCAGACGGGCACGGCTCCCAACCAAAGGACCGGGAGCGAACTCCTGTGTTTCAAACCGGGAAGTCCTACCTACAAAACACTGAGTGCAGAGGAGAGAGACTTTGACTACCAACCCGGGTGTGGGATCAGATACACCCGTCTGCAGCAGCCGGCCACCATCACCTTGGTTTACCACAGAACTTGTGTGCTTTATTCGACCGTGACTAACATTCCCGGCCTGGCCGGGTGTGCCGGCCCCTGCACTCATCACCCTCAACATAGAGACACTGGGCCCCGGGACATCCATCCCTACCCACGGAGGGGTTAATATCCAGCTGCCAGCCAAACGTCCCCGGGAGCCCCGGAATGACAGTGGTGGTGCTGCATCTCACCATACACCGTGGGTGGCGTCACAGACATTTTACAACCAATCCCATATAAATACGTCCTCCTTTATTCGGAGTGTCCGCGCAACCCCCGGGTCCGGAGAACTCCTCGAGCCGTACCGTAGATCCGGATCCGAGCAGCACTGGCTGCTGCCACGGGGGCGGCACACCCCTAAAACTGGCGTCACAAACAGGATTCTTACCCATTCACTTGCCCGGTGTAAGTGCGCCTTGTTCTGGACTGTCAGCGGTGCTCCGCTGCAAAGTTTTGGAAAAAAAACCCGCCATCTTTGCCGCCATTTTTGGGCGCGAAAACAACAACAACAACCCATCGTCTTCATTCCCGAGAAAGGGTGCGAAGCTGAAGCCCCGCCCCCTGGGACAAGGCCGGAAGGTAAACCCTGAGGCCTCAATCGAAACTAGCAAGCCGCATCAGAGGTCTGCTCCCGAAAAACCAGGGGGGCGGGCGAGAATAGCGGCATGTGAACCGAGGAAATAAGAGGCAGGTACACCAGGACTCTGCCATCTTCCGTTCCTGGACACCACCTTGAGAGGATGTCTGACCGGTCCGGCAACCCAAAGATGGAAGGATTTGCCCCCGGGACTGCCGACTGGGTGGAAGCCCAGACAGAACAGATGTGCCGAAGAATCCAGGCCCAGGCGAACTTTCTGCCAAAAAAATGCACGGCCGAGATGCAGGAACTAGCAGCAGCTGTCCAGGTCCGCGAAGTGGAGCTGACCTCGGAGGAGCGGGTAAGCGACCCACGCCCCTATGTCCCTCCGGGACTGGCCCAACAAGCTGAGGGGCCCGGTCAGCCCCCGTCCGCCACGCCGCCTCCCTCGCTGCCCGTACCTGTAGCTGGCACCCCGCTCGGTCCGATGCCACAAGCCACGGCAGCGGTACCCGCTCCATCTGCCTGCGAGGGCCCAGCAATAGCACCCTCGGGCCATGAGCACAACACCGCTCTGGCACTCGTAATAGCCCCGCGAAAGACCAAGGCCCGGAAGACATCCCCTCCGGCCCCGAGCCCGGCCGCACCAGAGATGACATCATCCCCGATCCTGGAGAAGGCAGCGTACTCAATGACATCGGCCCCGGCAATCCGCCCGGCCGCAGCAGAGGCGACGCCCGACCGGAAGTCAGCAAAGACGCCGGCAACTCCCCAGTACCCGGTCCCGGCTGAGGCGCAGCCGGGATGCTCCTGCACGGCGGCAGAGCAGGCCGCGGATCAACGGAGCCCTCTTCCACTTCACATAAGCCCGGTCGTAGCCGGCAATGAGGGCGTCCGGATGGTCCAAGCTCCTGAGCAGGAGGAAGCAGAGTGCGGAACCCGTACTCCGTAGTGGGAGTGGCAGCGGCAGCAGCTGAAGACGGAGATCGCGGCCAGGGAGAAGCGGAAGGCCGAAGTACTGAACAGGACAATCTGGGAGAAGGATAACCTCCGGCAGGCAACTTTCCGGTTGCGGGGCCCGACGTTCCAAGGACAGGTCCGGCACTTCAACCCCCAGAAGAGATGGGGCTTTATTTATGAACCGGGCCTGGAGGCCGAGATTTTTGTATCCCGGAGGGATGTGGCCCCTCATTTGCCTACAGGTCACCCGGATCGTGACCTGGAGCCAGGAGAGCTGGTCTCCTATATCCGGCACTGCGGAGAGAGGGGGTGGTTCGCTCTCGACGTGAAAAAGTGGGGGAAGATGGATGAGAAGGTGTGCCTCCATCCCCCTCCGCCATTTTCAAGCCAAGAAAGTTGTTAAGGTAGTGGTTCCCGGCTACCCCAGTTACAGTTGACCCCGTTATAAGTTTTTACAGTTCATGGACCATGGCTTTGGACTGGAAAGCCAACCCAAAAACTATTGGGCCTTGTAAATAATTCATGGCTACCCTTCTTGCTCACAGCAGCCACTGGAGAGGCAGATTGGAGGAAGGGCCTGCGGTAGAGTCGGCCGAGGCCCAGTCACTACCAAAACTGGTGACTAACCTCCAGGCCAGTGGTCCCCGGACTTGGGAACTCGTGACAAGGACTGCCGGGTAAGGAACTTTTTACCCGGCCCGTGTGGGCGTCACCCGGACCCATTCCTGGACTTGGGAAAAGGGGTGCCAACTGGTTCTTAGAGGTGGTACCAGGGTCAGGTTTGTTTGGGTGGGAGCAACAAGAAGGTGGCCCGGTCCGTCCTGTTCCGTTTAATGTGCAACGTATAAGATATGTGCCTCCCGTAAGGGAAGAAATTGTTTACTGTTATTATAATTGTAAATTTGTGTTTTCCCGAGGTGGGAAAGCAGTCAAATGAGATTAGTTGAACTTTAAGTTTGGAGTGGAGGTGCCAAGCTGATAGGTGCTAGGGTCGGAGCCCTGACACCTTGGCTAGGTGGCAGACAGTAGCCAAGTCTGCAGGAGAGTCTGCAGGAGATGGGAAGACGGCTGCCGGAGATCCGAGATGGACCAACCCGGGTGTGGGATCAGATACCCCCGTCTGCGGCAGCCGGCCACCATCACCTTGGTTTACCACAGGAGTTGTGTGCTTTATTCGACCGTGAGTAACATCACTGGCCTGGCCGGGTGCGCCGACCCCTGCACTCATCACCCTCAACATGGAGACACTAGGCCCCGGGATATCCATCCCTACCCACGAAGGGGTTAACATCCAGCTTCCAGCCCAACATCCCCGGGAGCCCCGCAACGGCAGCGGTGGTGCTGCATCTCACCACACACCGTGGGTGGCGTCACAGACATTTTACAACCAATCCCGTATAAATACATCTCCCTTTTATTCGGAGTGTCCGCGCGACCCCCATGTCCGGAGAACCCCTCGAGCCGTACCGCAGATCCGGATCCGAGCAGCACTGGCTGCTGGCACGGGGGCGGTACACACACTCTTGGCATTCTCTTGATGGGCTTCAAGAGGTAGTCACCGGAAATGGTTCTCACTTCACAGGTGTGCCCTGTGAGGTTTAATAAGTGGGATTTCTTGCCTTATAAATGGGGTTGGGACCATCAGTTGTGTTGTGCAGAAGTCTGGTGTGATACACGACACAAAAAATGGGATAGGATGTGATGAAATATGTTTTTGTGTCGTGTGCAGCTTTCCGCTTCGGTTTTTAATGTCCCAATAAATTCTTTTGTTTTTATACATAAACATTTTGCGGGTGCTGGATCCACATTTTCCTCTTTCTTCCCCTTTTTGATTGATACTCTTCTGCTGAAACTACTTTGTTTAGTTAATAAACAGCACACCGCCACAGAGTTGTTTAACCCTATAACAGACAAGACAGATCTGTAGCTCTCGCTGCTGAACCTACAACCAGGCATAGTCGTGCGTGATAATGGCCATAACCTGGTGATGACTCTGAAGCTTGTCAAGCTCAAGATACTTGTGAAGATATACAGTGTGTCCACCCATATCCTGTCCACCGCCATTAACTTGAGAATGGCAGCAGCTATAGGCATAGAAGTGGTGTCTAGGTATAGTAAAGTAGCCATGCACTATGCAATGAAACCACCTATAGCGCCACCTGGTGGAAAACAACGAAGTTAGCATTTTTATCTCGAAAATGGAATGAAATAGAGAAAAAAGTGAATTACAAAGTTGTAGGGCATCATCAATTCAATACGAATCGACACCTTGCATACAGAAATGTTATGATAAGGATGTGTAAAACTCACAAGGCTGCGTACATGAAGCGATACCTCATGGAGACCTTCCTACATTGGGTATGTTGTAAGGTCACATCAAACAGCAGGTGTATGCGACCCCTCCACCAACATTGCAGGATCTATGACGGCGTATCACAGATGCTTGTGCAAATGTGTCACCTACCATATTGCACAACGTGCAGCAAGATATAGTATGCTGTCCAGAGTCCAGATGTGCATTGCAGCTGACGGTGGCCACTTTGAACATCAAAGTTAAATGAGCCCCACATGCGTGAACAGCATTCAATGTTTTGGGGGGGTCATGGGTTTCATTTATAGCATTTTTGTATGCAAGGTGTCGATTCGTATTGAATTGATGATGTCCTACAATTTTTTTATTCACTGTTTTTCTCAATCTCGTTCCATTTTCAAGATAAAAATGCTAACTCCGTTGTTTTCCACCAGGTGGCGCTATAGGTGGCTTCATTGCATAGCACACGGCTACTTTACTATACCTAGACACCACTTCTATTCCTATAGCTCCCGCCGTTCTCAAGTTAATGGCGGTGGGTGGACAGGATATGGGTTGACACACTATAGCGTGTGCACCCATTTCTACAAGTCAGCTACCGCTGTCGCCAGTCTGGTAGTGCTGCAGCAGCGCTTGCAAGTGCCAGCTCACCGACTGGTGTGCGTCATGCTCACGCACTGGAACTCCTGATTGTAAATGTTGGCAATGCTTTGTGAGCAGCAGAGGGCAGTAGTTGAATACGACCTACAACATGCCCGTTGGTATTCCAGTCAGCTTCCAGACATAAGATCCGACGAGTGTGCATGAATGTCTGACATCTGTGAGGTGCTCTAAAACTTTAAGGAATCAACCAAGATGGTGACCAGCGATGACACCATAATCAACGTAACCATCCCGCTTCTGTGTCTACTCAAACGCTCGCTACTCACAATTTAAGAGGAAGCTTTGCATGTGGACAAGGTGGAGATAGAGGAAGAAAGTACACAAGGTTATTCAACTCAACCTAACCTCATCTCATCTCATCTGCGGATTGGGTGATAATGAGGAGGAGATGGAGAGTCTTCATCCTGGTCGGGACAGGGAACTCTTGCCTGTTGGGAGTCTGGTACACAGGACTGACTTTATGTACTTCTGCTTCTCCCATTACCCTCACATTATACGCATTTTCACAAACAGTAATTACTTGTTGTTCACCCTACTCAATAAGGAGAACTTTCCATCTTTCCTTCCTGCAGTACAGAGGACGAGTAGAATGGTCCAATACCAGAAGGTATTAGTCAAACAATTAGTACAAAAATTTCCTTTTGACAGTGCTGGAGGCAGAGGTTATCGTTCTTTAGGCAACCAAGGAGGAGCGACAAGGTGTTACGGGTGTGGCACAATTGACAGATAGTCTTCTGGTGTCCTGCTGTAGAAGGTCGCTGCGTTTGGCTACATAAACTGCTTCATGACATTCCATTATTCTTTCTGTGGTGTAAATAGAATCCTGCCTGTCTTCTCTGTTTGGAGTTAATCCTTTTCCTTTTAGGACCCTGCGGATATCCTTACCTCTCAGCTATTATTCCTCATCACTACCCCTTGTGTCCTTAAATACCTGTTTGTCTCCTTAGTGTTTGCTGATGATAGAGATACATTTCTATATGGTCTTGAGTGCAAGTTGGCAACTAATCATCTTAGAGATAAGTTGTTCATTTACTTTTCCCTGTTTGTATTCCCTGTGTGTTCTTTAGAACTAAAGCTGGGGTCACACTAAACGACAGCGACAACGACGTCGCTGTTACGTCACCATTTTCTGTAACGTAGCAGCGACCTTGTAAGTCGCTGTTATGATCGCTGCTTAGCTGTCAAACACAGCAGCCGAAGCAGCGATCATAACGACACGTGTCGCTGTTCTGCAACATGTGCAGAGAGCAGGGAGCCGCGCGCACAGAGCGCTGGCTCCCTGCTCTCCTAGCTACAGTACACATCGGGTTAATTACACGATGTGTACTGCAGCTACATGTGCAGAGAGCAGGGAGCCGCGCACATTGCTTAGCGCTGGCTCCTTGCTCTCCTAGCTACAGTACACATCGGGTTAATTACACGATGTGTACTGCAGCTACATGTGCAGAGAGCAGGAGCCGGCGCTGGCAGTGTGAGAGCGGCGGAGGCTGGTAACGAAGGTAAATATCGGGTAATCACCTTGGTTACCGATGTTTACCTTGGTTACAGCTTACCGCAGCTGCCAGATGCTGGCTCCTGCTCCCTGCTCGCTTCATTTCGTCGCTCTCTCGCTGTCACACACAGCGATCTGTGCGTCACAGCAGGAGAGCGACGACCAAAAAATGAAGCTGGACATTCAGCAACGAGCGGCGACCTCACAGCAGGGGCCAGCTCGTTGCTGGATGTCACACACAGCGACAGCGACGGGACGTCGCTGCAACGTCACCGAAAATGGTGACGTAGCAGCGACGTCGTTGTCGTCGTCGCTGTGTGTGACACCACCTTTAGTCAGCTTGACTAAGCACTAATCCCATCTGTTCATTACCTAGGGCCCAGTTCAGGGTAAGCCAGGCCCTGGTATCCTGCTTGGCGCAAAGGTGCGGAACCTTTCTAGGGTGGTCAGTGGAACCAGGGGCCAGCAGAAATTTTGATCAGGGGTTACCATCTGCCGCTTCCCTAGACCAAGGGTCTTCCTCTTCCCTTCCTCCCATTACACCATTCGCATTCTATTTCCCCATACCTAGCGTGACACAAGGTAGACACAAACCAAGTCTGACAGAGGCAGGGGAACACTATCAAAGGTTTGGAAAAGTTTCATTAGACTTTCCCAGCACCTAGGCCCTGATACGCGATGTAGTCTGACAAAGAGGGAAAAGTCTTGGAAGATAACGGAGTATCTAGCCGACGGTACCAGCATACTCCATGGTTCCTCTGTGTCATACAACTATTAGGTATCCAAACTGGTCACGTGGCATGAACTGTCCCTCTACACCTTGGAGGTGCTGACCTGCTCGGCTGCTAGCCTTTTGTCAGATTGGGTTTTTTGTCCCAACGGGGGCATAATAACTGGTAGGCGCATCCCCCTGTCAACTGAAAATGCTGACAGTCTGACTCTTATAAAAATGAACAAGGCCTGAATTGGCCCAGACTTCTCCACACCACCGGATGAACGTAGCGGACCCTAATGCCAATTCAAATGTTTATTTTTTCTTGTGTATTCCCATGCACCCCTTCTCACCCCATAAATGGTATATGGTTCATGGTTTCATCTTTTTTTGTTTCCTTCTCCTCCACTATATCAATAGTGTCATCATGGTGCCTTCGCTCAAAATGTTTACAGGGTCATCCGGCGATCCTCGCTCATCATTTTTAGAGGGTAATCAGGTGGCATTCCCTCCAAATCTTTTGAGGGTCATCAGGTGACTGTCATGTGCTATAAGAGTATAGCTAGGCACTGGGGCTCCTAGACTGTCCCCCAGACTAGGGGCCCCTAGCTGTCTCTTATTCCAGAAGTACTTCTGATGGTGAAGAGATCTGAACCACCACCCTAGCCCTGCTCCTGACCAGTGCTACTCTAATAGCCCCGGGGAGGGCTGGAACACGAGTGATTAATCCCCCACAAATAGACAGACAGGAGAAAAACAAAACTCTAACTCACTGCAAACACACAAAGAAGTATAGACAATACGTGCTCAGGGGGAAATAAACAGCAGATAGAAAATAAACAGACAAAAATATTTCCACAACACACCAAATAATGCCCAGATCATTTCCATAAACAGCACAGTGACCGACATCACAAAAGCTATAATTGGCGTGGGAGGACCAAATCCACGATCTTAAAAAGGGCATGGAGTAGCTGTGATAGGTCTCTAACAATATGTGAATCCAGAGTGTAGTGCCGGCACTCCATGGCGTCCTAGCACCATGTCCTTACTCCCTCCTTTTTCCTGCATGGCCATCCTCGTGCTGCGCAGTCCTCTGCTTACCTGCATAGCTACCCACATTTCGTGTGGTCCTCTACACTCTTGCATGACAATCTTCATGTTGTGTGGTTCTCAGCTCATCCCTACGTGGACACGAACATGTCACGTGGTCCTCTGCGTCCCTTCATTGTTATCCACGTGTAGTGCGGTCCCCGACTCGTCTCCCCCCCACGGATGCCCACGTGTGTGTTGGTCCACAGTTGCTTCCTAAGCACCAAACCCTACGCATGCTGCGCGGGGTTTCCTGGTCTCCAGCCTAGGGGTCGCATGCTTCCTGTCCCTTTAAGGGAAAGTGTGTGCACCTTGCAAAGATATCCCCAGCCTATCACTGGGTGGGAGGGCCTAGAGCAAAGCATTAGGATTCAGATCCTAGCTGTGTGTTGGTCCTTCCTGTCTGCTCTGGTCTCCCAGCCTCCTGCACCAGTCCTGCTCTGCTTTGTTTGTTCAGTCAGTTTTCCCTGGACCTGTCGTGTCCGTTTCCTGGTAGCAGCCTGTACCCTACACCTGTGTCCGTACTTGCCTGTATCCTGTACCTGTGTCCATACCTGCCTGCCTTTGCCACCCCGGCTGCGCTTGTGTCCGCTGTCCTGTGGCTGATGTCCTGTGCCTGATGACCTAGACCCTGGTGACCGAAGTTCCATGCCTGATGACCTGGACCCTGATAACCGGAGTTCCTCTAGATGTCCTGTCCTGGCTGCACCTGTGTTTGATGTCCTGTGCCTGATGTCTCTTGCCTGGCGACCTGAGCCTGATGACACGTGCCGGAAGCTCTGCACCTGCCTATATCTGTTCTGCCTGTTCCCTTCCAGACTGTGTTGCTGTTCTGCCATGTTTGTCCTGCCAGCCCCGTTTGCCTGCCTGTGCCCGTCCTGCCCATTACTTGACCCCAATTCTGCTGTCTCCCTGCTCCGCTCAGCTGTCACAATCCCGGTTACTGCCCTGGGAGTGGCACTTGGTGTACTGCTTCGTAGCGGGCGCTTAGTCAAGCGCCTCCATTAAAGGGTAAGCCTGGGTTCCCCCTGTAGTGCAGTGGGTGCACTCCCGCTCTGCGCCTTCACGAGCGGTGAGTGTTACACAGAGGCAATCACCAGGCTAGCAGAACTTAACTCCTGCAAGCCTAAACCAAAGAGAACACAGCTGGGTCAATGCCTGAGTCTGTCTGAGAAACTCAGAAGCCTAACAAGAGACCTAGTGTGTAGTGTCAGACTCTGCTTTGTGAACAAGATAAGATGCCTCCATGACACTCGGAAAGTTTTGAACTAAACCACGTGACATCATCCCTCGCTCCAAATTTCTTGAGGGTCATCAGGTGGTCCTGGCATCAAATCTTTTGACGGTCACCAGTGAAAAGAATGTTTCCTAACATTTTTTCCTGTAAAATATATTTTATCGTTGGTTTTATGTTTTATTGCTAGTCCCTAAAAGTGCTATAATACTTTGACAACATTGTTCTCAGCAGCGACCTGGGAGTCAGAGATGCGTCCACTATCTTCCCCGTGCTGTTTCCATCCATTTCAGCACTTTTCCCCCCCAATCATCCTGGTAGCGGTCTTCCGGAAAAATGCTTGAGTGTCCCATTGACTTCCATTATACTCGTTACTCGAATTGAGTCCATTCGAACGTCCGACCGTCTCGATTCGAATATTGAGCACTCAAGCATTTTAATGGTCGTTCATCACTAATTATCTCTACTTACCCTCAGTCACAAGCCAGCCAGATCGTTTTCAGAGAAAGATGGGCTTATCAGTCGCATGTACAACAGAGCCACGCACAGCAGTAGCTCAGAATTGGATAATGTATCCTGACAATTTCCACCTTTTGGTTACATAATCATTTTAAGGCCTGGAAAGCTCCTATAAGTGGGTACCTGGACTAGTGATAAATCACGTATAGAGCCAGGGTGCAAACATACAATGTGGAATGCTGCAGAAACTGAAATGTTGGATAACCATATTATGTATTTCACTAGTCATAAAACTGGGAAGTTCTAGTCTATGGGTGAGATCTGGTTGCTATCAAATGAGTTTAATTATATTGATACCTTTGGAATGCGGACATGATTGCATAATTGGGTGGGTGAAAGGAAGCCCTCAGCCCTGTCATTTGCTGCTTTGTCCAATAATGGAGGTTGTGCAGTGATGTAATCATTCATTAGGAGCCAGGACAAGCCAGACCTGTATAACAATATGACAACACGTGAACTGGGCAGGTATCATTGTCCTGGGCACAGAGCTGTAGCTAGACTGTCTTTTACACAAAGGTCCGGTTTATAGACCTCGCACTGTGTGGCATTGAGCATCTTTTCACTCTGCAGTGTTTATTACTTGTTTTTTAGATTATCATATCCGTTTCAGGAAAAACAGTATACTAGGCAATTTTTAGGTGATATATTGGCCCTTATTCATCAAGACCGGCTATTTTCATTCCTGTCTTGATAGGCTGTGCTGTAGTCAGACGCTTCTGATTCATTAAGATGTATACACTTATACACCTCTTAATGAATCAGGTGCATCCTAAAATGTGCACCTCGCCACTAATCTTACATCAGTTAGGAACTAGAGTAAGAGTAGTGGCGTAAGGAATCCCACAGCTGATCATGACTTTGAAGAGTCGAGGTTGCAATGCCATTCCCACTTTGTTGCAAATTTCAAAATTTTTTAAGCTTTATACACCAGAATTCTGTTGTACAATTATTGTAATGTCTGCCCTTGACCACAGACTCAGGATGACTATCACAGACAGACTAGGGCTAGCCACCAAGTCGGCAGGATCTCAAGAACCCTGAAACCCTTTAACCCCTGTACAGGGATTTGGAATTGCACAAGGTCCAGGTGATCGCTGCCTATGGAAGGCTGCAAATCAGGAAAGAGTGGTCATCAGGTAGGGTCCAAACAAGGAGGCACTAAAAGGGACAAAATGGCCAGGCAGGAGCGTAGTCAGGAAATCAGACAGAGATCAAAATCGAGGGTGGCAGTGAGGTATAAAAACGGAAGACAGGAGAGTAGTCAATGTGCAGGCAAAGGTCAAAACACAGGGATCATTAGACAGAACAGAACAGGAACCAGACACTAACAGGAATACAAAACAATCTCTGGCAGTGACCAGCAGACAAGAGAGGGAATTAGAAGGTTGTGGTGTCTTCCCATTGGCTGTAGCTGAATGGTGGTAACTTCAGCTGGAAGACAAACGCCACCTACAGTCAGCCAGTGGTACTGCAGGTCCCAGGGAAACCTAGCTTAGTGGATGAGCGGAGCCTGCGTCCAACAGAGCCACTGGCACCAACTCCTCTCCTATCACCAGCACAGTCCATGGCGGGAATACGGCAGTGCCCAGTGACAGAAGCAGAAGTCGTAAGAGCGAACTCCGGTGAGGAGATGACAATTGGGCCTATGTGTAGCACTATTTTCAAGTTGCAGTGTGCGGCAGTATTATTTTCAGTGCGCATAATACGTAGCACTAATATATTCAGACGGCACAGTATGTGACACTGAGGAACTTCTCACCTTGGCAGCAAACTCTGCAGAGATGAGACCTAGCTGGGCCGATATCGGCTAATGGGCATTCATAGGACTAGTTGCTCATTCACAATTATCGTCCCATGTATACATGCTGTCTATCACCCAACACATAAGAAAAGTGCTCTATTGTTGGGTGTCTATGGGGAAACGTTTCTCCTTGTGGAAAGGGCCAAGCTGGCACAAACAGATTACAGGACAGTTGACGTGATGCTGATTGACAGCCAGCTCCCAAGCTGCAGGTGAAGTAGAGCTCCACCAGAGGCTGTTAAACCTGTTAACTGCCACTGTCAATCTCTGAAAGCAATATTTAAAGGGATTCTGTCAGCTCAGAATGACTGTTCAAACCAAGTACAGTGGAACCTCGCTTAACGAGTAACCCAGTTAGCAAGTATTTCGCTTAACGACCAAAGCTTTCTGTAAATTTGTAACTCAGTTTCCAAGGAAGCTTTGCTGTACGAGCAAAATACTCACCGCACACACTTCAGGTTCCATACATCCACCGCGCTATAACCCGCTCTTGCAGTCCGCACAAACACGCACAAAAACACACATATTATTATGCTCACCTTACCTTCCATTCCATCGGCTGCCTCATGGTTCTTGTAGTTTGCCGCTACAGGATGTATATCGGTAACCATCGCGACGATGGAGGAACTTCCGCTGTCAGACGCTACTTAAAGGCAGCGCGCTGGCCAATCAGAGGCAAGCGGCTCCTGTCTTTGATGTTAGCGCTCTGGAAGCGGAAGTTCCTCCCTCGTCGCAATGGTTACCCAATCCACATCCTGTACCGGCGAACTGATCCAGGAGGCCGGCGATGGAACGGAAGGTAAGGTGAGCATAAGACTACTTTCACACATCCGGCTGTAGCAGTGCGGCACAATCCGGCGCTCTGCTGAAAAAATGAAACCGGTTTTTTTTTGCCGCCGGTTTCGTTTTTTCCAGCATTAACTTGCATTGGCGCCGCATTGTGCCGCGTGGGCTTGCGTTCCGTCCGGTTTTTGCCGCATGCGGCAGATTTAGCCGATGCGGCGGCCGAATGGAAAGTTCCCTGGCACGTTTTTTGCTCCGGCAAAAAAAATGCATTGCGCCGCATCCGGCCGCTGCGCCGCATTTTTCAATGCATGCCTATGGACGCCGGATGCGGCGCGATGCGGCAAAAACCGCATCTGGCCACCGCATGCGGTTTCTTCCACTGCACATGCTCAGTAGCGTGCTGCAACCGGAAAAAAACGGACGAGCCACATGTGAAAACTTATGCAAAGGATGCGGTGTTTTCGCCGCATCCGTTGCATGGGTTTCACAGACGGATTGAGCCGCAGTGCTCAAACCGGATGTGTGAAAGTAGCCTTATATGTGTATGTGTGCGTGTTTGTTTGTATGTGTTTGTACGTGTGTGGAATGGCATAATAGGGGACCAGGATGGGACATTTAACAAGTTGTGGAACGAATTGTCTGCATTGCAATTATTTCCTAAGGGAAATATTGCTTTGCTTAACGAGTAACTTGGTTTACGAGCACACTCCCAGAACGGATTGTTCTCGTTAACCAAGGTTCCACTGTACAAGGTACTTAAGCAGTATGGTGGGGCTAATCATTTAAATACATTATCTCATCTACTTGTTTTCCCTCAATCTCCATGTCCACTCCTCTTCTTCTGAACTCTGGCTTCAAGGTGGCAGAGAAGGGCAGTGAGACTAGAAAACCAAACAGGTGGGAAAGTGTATTTAATGGGGTTGTCCACTACTAGGACAACCCTTTCTGATTCCACATTTCCCCAAGGTAAAGTAAAAAACCTATTTTTTATTATTGATCAACAACTATGTTCTCAATCAACCCAAAAGACTCATAAATATCAAAGCTTAATATTTTTGGAAGTTGGAGTGTTTTTTTTTTTTCAGATTTGGCTATCTGAGGAGGATATCTGTTTGTGCAGGTAACTACGGTATTACTGTGCAGAATTATTAAGCAACTTAAAAAAACGAAATATATTCCCATCTCACTTGTTTATTTTCACCAGGTAAACCAATATAACTGCACAAAATTTAGAAATAAACATTTCTGACATGAAAAAACAAAACCCCCAAAAATTAGTGACCAATATAGCCACCATTCTTTATGATTACACTCAACAGCCTACCATCCATAGATTCTGTCAGTTGCTTGATATTTTTACTATCAACATTGCGTGCAGCAGCCACCACAGCCTCCCAGACACTGTTCTGAGAGGTGTACTGTTTTCCCACCCTGTAGATCTTACATTTTATGAGGGACCACAGGTTCTCTATGGGGTTCAGATCAGGTGAACAAAGGGGCCATGTCATTATTTTTTTCATCTTTTAGACCTTTACTGGCCATCCACGCTGTGGAGTAGTTGGATGCATGTGATGGAGCATTGTCCTGCATGAAAATCATGTTTTTCTTGAACGATACCGACTTCTTCCTGTACCACTGCTTGAAGAAGTTGTATTCCAGAAACTGGCAGTAGGTCTGGGAGTTGAGCTTCACTCCAACCTCAACTCCAAAAAAGGTCCCACAAGTTCATCTTTGATGACTCCAGCCCATACCAGTACCCCACCTCCACCTTCTGGCATCTGATTCGGAGCTCTCTGCCCTTTACTGATCCAGCCTCTGGCCCATCCATCTGGCCCATCAAGAGTCACTCTCATTTCATCAGTCCATAAAACCTTTGAAAAATCAGTTTTAAGATATTTCTTGTCCCAGTCTTGACGTTTTATCTTACGTTTCTTGTTCAAAGGTGGTCGTTTTTCAGCCTTCCTTACCTTGGCCATGTCCCTGAGTATGGCACACCTTGTGCTTTTTGATACGTCAGTAATGTTGCAGCTCTGAAATATGGCCAAACTGGTGGCAAATAGCATCTTGGCAGCTTCACGCTTGATTTTCCTCAAATCACGGGCAGTTATTTTGCGCCTTTTTTGCTCAACACGCTTATTGCGACCCTGTTGGCTATTTGCCATGAAACGCTTGATTGTTTGGTGATCACGCTTCAAAAGTTTGGCAATTTCAAGACTGCTGCAGCCCTCTGCAAGACATCTCACAATTTTGGACTTTTCAGAGCCCGTCAAATCTCTCTTCTGACCTATTTTGCCAAAGGAAAGGAAGTTGCCTAATAATTAAAGGTAGGGTGTCACTTTTTTATTTTTGTATTAAAAATAGTGATTATGAAATCAAGTATTTTTAATACAAAATTAAAATCACTGCTTATTTAGTTTTTATTTAATTCTAATTTTACTAAAGGCACTGGGGCTGCCATGCTGGATTTTCTGTGTGTAACGACAGTTACTCACTCCTTTATGGCAGCCCCTGTGCATAGAGAACAGTGGTCGGGATCCGACCCCATTTAGTAACGTTAGAGTAGGCATCTCCTGTGACCTGGACGCGCCCCCTGGGCTGTCCAGATCACACCAGAGGGAGGAGATCGGCGCAATCATTGTGGAACACACAACGTATGCTGTTTGCTCCACTTCACCCCTGTCAACCGCCGGGATGTGTGAGTACAGACCGCCTACCCTCCCCACTCCCGCCGTTACCATCTCCAATGACACCCCCTCCCTCCTCCCTACCCAGCCCCCATTACTGCTGCCGCCGCCCCTCCCCCCGCCGTTACTGTCTCCAATGATACCCCCTCCCTCCGCTCTACCCAGCCCCCGCTCTGCCCCCCGCCACTGCTGCTATGTGTGTGTTTGTGTGCCTCTGGATGTGAGTACGGGCGCCCCACCCCCACCGCCGCTGCTACCGTCTCCAAAAACACCCCCCGCTCAGCTCACCCCCCCTTCTGCCTGCCGGCCTGTGTGTGTACCGATGATACTGTCTGCAGAGCTGTGTATCTAATCCTCTCCTGTGTGATACTGTCTGCACAGCTGTGTATCTAATCCTATCCTGTGATACTGTCTGCTGAACTGTGTATCTAATCCTATCCTGTGTGATACTGTCTGCAGAGCTGTGTATCTAATCCTATCCAGTGTGATAGTCTGCAGAGCTGTGTATCTAATCCTATCCTGTGTGATACTGTCTGCTGAGCCGTGTTTCTAATCCTATCCTGTGTGATACTGTCTGCTGAGCCGTGTATCTAATCCTATCCTGTGTGATACTGTCTGCTGAGCAGTGAATCTAATCCTATCCTGTGTGATACTGTCTGCTGAGCTGTGTATCTAATCCTATCCTGTATGATACTGTCTGCTGAGCCATGTATCTAATTCTATCCTGTGTGATACATGGCTCAGCAGACAGTATCTAATCCTATCTTGTGTGGTACTGTCTGCTGAGCTGTGTATCTAATCCTATCCTGTGTGATACTGTCTGCTGAGCCGTGTATCTAATCCTATCCTGTGTGATACTGTCTGCTGAGCCGTGTATCTAATCCTATCCTATGTGATACTGTCTGCTGAGCCGTGTATCTAATCCTATCCTGTGTGGTACTGTCTGCTGAGCTGTGTATCTAATCCTATCCTTTGTGATACTCCAGCTGTCCTTGGTGACACTTTAGACATTTCTGGTCACCAACAAAATGGCTCCGCACTGTGCACCTAAATTTCATTCCCTGTTATCCCTTGGAAACACCCAGATTGGGAGGGGGGGCTGTGACATCACACACAGGAGAGCAGATTCTGCCCACTTTACTGCAGCTGTAATCCAGGTTATTTCTACAGTAGGATTTCTGTAGGATTTCAGCAGCTGCTCCCCCAAGTGTTTAACAGTGGAAAATATCAAACTTTTTAATTCTTTTTATATTTTGCTCAATTGAAAACAAATAATAATATTTAAACGAAACATTAAAACATTAATACTTTACAGTTTTTCAGTTATTGAAATTTTTTTTTTTTGGACGACACCTTCCCTTTAAGCACACCTTATATAGGGTGTTGATGTCATTACACCACACCCCTCGTCATTACAGATATGCACATCACCTGATTTACTTAATTGGTAGTTGGCTCTCAATCCTATAAGTAGGACATGTATAAAAAGTATCATGTGATCAAAATACTAATTTGCCTAATAATTCTGCACACAGTGTATATACCACAAGCAATCGGATGATCGCAGCATATTCAAGTCCCCTAAAGGGACTAACAAATACAATAAAAAGTAAAATAATATCAACATAAGTTCAAATCTCCCTTTTACGCTGATAAAAATTAAGAATGGAAAAAAAATAGCTCTAACACAGCTATATATCCTGAAAACTGAAAATGTTATGTTTCTGAGGGGTTTTTTTACCACTTAAAACAAAAACTATGTATGCTTGGTAACATTAATAAGCCTAGGAAATCAAACCAGATTAGTAATTAGTGTAATGAGAAAATAGTAAAAAACACAAACTTCAAAACGTCATATTTCCCACAAATTGGTATCAATAAAACAGACAGCGCCCAAAGGAAAAACAAAACACCTCCACACAGCTTAACTGATGAAAAAAATAAAAATGTTACAGGTCTTGGAAAAAGGTGACATAATCCAGATTTATAATTTCTTTTATTACAAATTTTAGAATTTTTTTTCAGGAGTTTTGGAAAAAGTCTATGCAAATTTAGTGTTGTCGTAATCGTGCTGACATGGAGAATCGCACTGCCATGGAGAATCGTATATGGAGAATCGCACTGCCATGGAGAATCGTATATGGAGAATCGTACTGCCATGGAGAATCGCACTGCCATGGAAAATCGTATATGGAGAATCGTACTGCCATGGAGAATCGCACTGCCATGGAGAATCGTATATGGAGAATCGTACTGCCATGGAGAATCGCACTGCCATGGAGAATCGTACTGCCATGGAGAATCGCATTGCCATGGAAAATCGTATATGGAGAATCGTACTGCCATGGAGAATCGCACTGCCATGGAGAATCGTATATGGAGAATCGTGCTGCCATGGAGAATCGCACTGCCATGGAAAATCGTATATGGAGAATCGTACTGCCATGGAGAATCGCACTGCCATGGAGAATCGTATATGGAGAATCGTACTGCCATGGAGAATCGCACTGCCATGGAGAATCGTATATGGAGAATCGTACTGCCATGGAGAATCGTATATGGTGAATCGTACTGCCATGGAGAATCGCACTGCCATGGAGAATCGTATATGGAGAATCGCACTTCCATGGAGAATCGTACTGCCATGGAGAATCATATATGGTGAATCGTACTGCCATGGAGAATCGTACTGCAATGGAGAATCGTACTGCCATGGAGAATCGTGCTGCCATGGAGAATCGTACTGCCATGGAGAATCGCACTGCCATGGAGAATCATATATGGTGAATCGTACTGCCATGGAGAATCGTACTGCAATGGAGAATCGTACTGCCATGGAGAATCGTGCTGCCATGGAGAATCGCACTGCCATGGAGAATCGCACTGCCATGGAGAATCATATATGGTGAATCGTACTGCCATGGAGAATCGTACTGCCATGGAGAATCGTATATGGTGAATCGTACTGCCATGGAGAATCGTACTGCCATGGAGAATCATATATGGTGAATTGTACTGCCATGGAGAATCGTACTGCAATGGAGAATCGTACTGCCATGGAGAATCGTACTGCCATGGAGAATCGTATATGGTGAATCGTACTGCCATGGAGAATCGTACTGCAATGGAGAATCGTACTGCCATGGAGAATCGTACTGCCATGGAGAATCGCACTGCCATGGAGAATCGTACTGCCATGGAGAATCGTATATGGTGAATCGTACTGCCATGGAGAATCGTACTGCAATGGAGAATCGCACTGCCATGGAGAATCGCACTGCCATGGAGAATCGCACTGCCATGGAGAATCGCACTGCCACGGAGAATCGTATATGGTGAATCGTACTGCCATGGAGAATCGTGCTGCCATGGAGAATCGTACTGCCATGGAGAATCGCACTGCCATGGAGAATCGTACTGCCATGGAGAATCGTATATGGTGAATCGTACTGCCATGGAGAATCGTACTGCAATGGAGAATCGTACTGCCATGGAGAATCGTACTGCCATGGAGAATCGCACTGCCATGGAGAATCGCACTGCCATGGAGAATCGCACTGCCACGGAGAATCGTATATGGTGAATCGTACTGCCATGGAGAATCGTGCTGCCATGGAGAATCGAACTGCCATGGAGAATCGTATATGGTGAATCGCACTGCCATGGAGAATCGTATATGGTGAATCGCACTGCCATGGAGAATCGCACTGCCATGGAGAATCGTATATGGTGAATCGCACTGCCATGGAGAATCGTATATGGAGAATCGCACTGCCATGGAGAATCGTGCTGCCATGGAGAATCGCACTGCCATAGAGAATCGTATATATATGGTGAATCGTACTGCCATGGAGAATCGTACTGCCATGGAGAATCATGCTGCCATGGAGAATCATGCTGCCATGGAGAATCGCACTGCCATGGAGAATCGTATATGGTGAATCGCACTGCCATGGAGAATCGTATATGGTGAATCGTACTGCCATGGAGAATCGTACTGCAATGGAGAATCGTGCTGCCATGGAGAATCGAACTGCCATGGAGAATCGTATATGGTGAATCGTACTGACATGGAGAATCGTACTGCCATGAAGAATCGCACTGCCATGGAGAATCGCACTGCCATGGAGAATCGTATATGGTGAATCGCACTGCCATGGAGAATCGTACAGTTAGGTCCAGAAATATTTGGACAGTGACACAAGTTTTGTTATTTTAGCTGTTTACAAAAACATGTTCAGAAATACAATTATATATATAATATGGGCTGAAAGTGCACACTCCCAGCTGCAATATGAGAGTTTTCACATCCAAATCGGAGAAAGGGTTTAGGAATCATAGCTCTGTAATGCATAGTCTCCTCTTTTTCAAGGGACCAAAAGTAATTGGACAAGGGACTCTAAGGGCTGCAATTAACTCTGAAGGCGTCTCCCTCGTTAACCTGTAATCAATGAAGTAGTTAAAAGGTCTGGGGTTGATTACAGGTGTGTGGTTTTGCATTTGGAAGCTGTTGCTGTGACCAGACAACATGCGGTCTAAGGAACTCTCAATTGAGGTGAAGCAGAACAACCCGAGGCTGAAAAAAAAGAAAAAATCCATCAAAGAGATAGCAGACATGCTTGGAGTAGCAAAATCAACAGTCGGGTACATTTTGAGAAAAAAGGAATTGACTGGTGAGCTTGGGAACTCAAAAAGGCCTGGGCGTCCACGGATGACAACAGTGCTGGATGATCGCCGCATACTTTCTTTGGTGAAGCAGAACCCGTTCACAACATCAACTGAAGTCCAGAACACTCTCAGTGAAGTAGGTGTATCTGTCTCTAAGTCAACAGTAAAGAGAAGACTCCATGAAAGTAAATACAAAGGGTTCACATCTAGATGCAAACCATTCATCAATTCCAAAAATAGACAGGCCAGAGTTAAATTTGCTGAAAAACACCTCATGTAGCCAGCTCAGTTCTGGAAAAGTATTCTATGGACAGATGAGACCAAGATCAACCTTTACCAGAATGATGGGAAGAAAAAAGTTTGGAGAAGAAAGGGAACGGCACATGATACAAGGCACACCACATCCTCTGTAAAACATGGTGGAGGCAACGTGATGGCATGGGCATGCATGGCTTTCAATGGCACTGGGTCACTTGTGTTTATTGATGACATAACAGCAGACAAGAGTAGCCGGATGAATTCTGAAGTGTACAGGGATATACTTTCAGCCCAGATTCAGCCAAATGCCGCAAAGTTGATCGGACGGCGCTTCATAGTACAGATGGACAATGACCCCAAGCATACAGCCAAAGCTACCCAGGAGTTCATGAGTGCAAAAAAGTGGAACATTCTGCAATGGCCAAGTCAATCACCAGATCTTAACCCAATTGAGCATGCATTTCACTTGCTCAAATCCAGACTTAAGACGGAAAGACCCACAAACAAGCAAGACCTGAAGGCTGCGGCTGTAAAGGCCTGGCAAAGCATTAAGAAGGAGGAAACCCAGTGTTTGGTGATGTCCATGGGTTCCAGACTTAAGGCAGTGATTGCCTCCAAAGGATTCGCAACAAAATATTGAAAATAAAAATATTTTGTTTGGGTTTGGTTTATTTGTCCAATTACTTTTGACCTCCTAAAATGTGGAGTGTTTGTAAAGAAATGTGTACAATTCCTACAATTTCTATCAGATATTTTTGTTCAAACCTTCAAATTAAACGTTACAATCTGCACTTGAATTCTGTTGTAGAGGTTTCATTTCAAATCCAATGTGGTGGCATGCAGAGCCCAACTCGCGAAAATTGTGTCACTGTCCAAATATTTCTGGACCTAACTATATATGGAGAATCGCACTGCCATGGAGAATCGCACTGCCATGGAGAATCGTATATGGTGAATCGTACTGCCATGGAGAATCGTATATGGTGAATCGTACTGCTATGGAGAATCGTACTGCAATGGAGCATCATAATGCCATGGAGAATCGTACTGCCATGGAGAATCGCACTGCCATGGAGAATCGTACATGGTGAATCGTACTGCCATGGAGAATCCTACTGTCATGGAGAATCGCACTGCCATGGAGAATCGTACTGCAATGGAGAATCGTTCTGCCATGGAGAATCGCACTGCCATGGAGAATCGCACTGCCATGGAGAATCGTGCTGCCATGGAGAATCGCACTGCCATGGAGAATCGTACTGCAATGGAGAATCGTACTGCCATGGAGAATCGTACTGCCATGGAGAATCGCAATGCCATGGAGAATCGTACATGGTGAATCGCACTGCCATGGAGAATCATATATGGTGAATCGTACTGCCATGGAGAATCGTACTGCCATGGAGAATCGTACTGCCATGGAGAATCGCACTGCCATGGAGAATCGCACTGCCATAGAGAATCGCACTGCCACGGAGAATCGTATATGGTGAATCGTACTGCCATGGAGAATCCTACTGTCATGGAGAATCGTACTGCCATGGAGAATCGTACTGCAATGGAGAATCGTACTGCCATGGAGAATCGTACTGCCATGGAGAATCGAACTGCCATGGAGAATCGTACTGCCATGGAGAATCGCACTGCCATGGAGAATCGTATATGGAGATTCGCACTGCCATGGAGAATCGTATATGGAGAATCGCACTGCCATGGAGAATCGTGCTGCCATGGAGAATTGTATATGGTGAATCGTACTGCCATGGAGAATCGTACTGCAATGGAGAATCGTACTGCCATGGAGAATCGTACTGCCATGGAGAATCATGCTGCCATGGAGAATCGTACTGCCATGGAGAATCGTATATGGTGAATCGTACTGCCATGGAGAATCTCACTGCCATGGAGAATCGCACTGCCATGGAGAATCGTATATGGTGAATCGCACTGCCATGGAGAATCGTATATGGAGAATCGTGCTGCCATGGAGAATCGCACTGCCATGGAGAATCGTATATGGTGAATCATACTGCCATGGAGAATCGTACTGCCATGGAGAATCGCACTGCCATGGAGAATCGCACTGCCATGGAGAATCGCACTGCCATGGAAAATCGTACTGCCATGGAGAATCGTGCTGCCATGGAGAATCATGCTGCCATGGAGAATCATGCTGCCATGGAGTATCGTACTGCCATGGAGAATCGTGCTGCCATGGAGAATCGTACTGCCATGGAGAATCGTGCTGCCATGGAGAATCGTACTGCCATGGAGAATCGCACTGCCATGGAGAATCATGCTGCCATGGAGTATCGTACTGCCATGGAAAATCGTGCTGCAATGGAGAATCATACTGCCATGGAGAATCGCACTGCCACGAGAATCATGCTGCCATGGAGAATCATGCTGCCATGGAGAATCGTGCGGCCATAGAGAATCGTGCGGCCATGGAAAATCATGCTGCCATGGAGAATCGTGCGGCCATAGAGAATCATGCTGCCATGGAGAATCATGCTGCCATGGAGAATCGTGCGGCCATAGAGAATCGTGCTGCCATGGAGAATCATGCTGCCATGGAGAATCGTATATGGTGAATCGTACTGCCATGGAGAATCGTACTGCCACAGAGAATCATACTGACACGGAGAATTGTATTGCCATGGAGACAATCGCGCTGCCATGGAGAATCGTGCTACCATGGAGAATCGTACTGCCATGGAGAATCGTATTGACATGGAGAATCATACTGCCACGGAGAATCGCACTGCCATAGAGAATCATGCTGCCATGGAGAATCGTACTGATATGGAGAATCGTGCTGCCATGGAGAATCATACTGCCATGGAGAATCGTACTGCCATGGAGAATCGTATTGACATGGAGAATCATACTGCCACGGAGAATCGCACTGCCATAGAGAATCGTGCTGCCATGGAGTATCGTACTGCCATGGAGAATCGTGCTGCCATGGAGAATCATACTGCCATGGAGAATCGTACTGCCATGGAGAATCGTACTGCCATAGAGAATCATGCTGCCATGGAGAATCGTGCTGCCATGGAGAATCATGCTGCCATGGAGTATCGTACTGCCATGGAGAATCGTGCTGCCATGGAGAATCATACTGCCATGGAGAATCGTACTGCCATGGAGAAAGGAACTGCCACGAGAATCATGCTGCCATGGAGAATCATGCTGCCATGGAGAATCGTGCGGCCATAGAGAATCGTATATGGAGAATCGCACTGCCATAGAGAATCATGCTGCCATGGAGAATTGTATATGGTGAATCGTACTGCCATGGAGAATCGTACTGCCACAGAGAATCATACTGACACGGAGAATTGTATTGCCATGGAGAGAATCGCGCTGCCATGGAGAATCGTGCTACCATGGAGAATCGTACTGCCATGGAGAATCGTATTGACATGGAGAATCGCACTGCCATAGAGAATCATGCTGCCATGGGGAATCGTGCTGCCATGGGGAATCGTGCTGCCATGGAGAATCATATCATACTGCCATGGAGAATCGTATATGGTGAATCGCACTGCCATGAAGAATCGTATATGGAGAATCGTGCTGTCATGGAGAATCGTGCTGCCATGGGGAATCGTGCTGCCATAGAGAATAGCACTGCCATGGAGAATCGCACTGCCATGGAGAATCGTATAAGGTGAATCGCACTGCCATGGAGAATCGTATATGGTGAATCGTACTGCCATGGAGAATTGTACTGCTTTGGAGAATCGTACTGCCATGGAGAATCGCACTGCCAGGGAGAATCGTATATGGAGAATCGTACAGCCATGGAGAATCGCACTGCCATGGAGAATCGCACTGCCATGGAGAATCGCACTGCCATGGAGAATCGTATATGGTGAATCGTACTGCCATGGAGAATCGTACTGCAATGGAGAATCGTACTGCCATGGAGAATCGTACTGCCACGGAGAATCGTAACGCCAAGGAGAATCGTGCTGCCATGGAGAATCATGTTGCCATGGAGAATCGTGCTGCCCTGGAGAATCGTACTGCCATGGAGAATCATGCTGCCATGGAGTATCGTAGTGCCATGGAGAATCGTATATGGTGAATCATACTGCCATGGAGTATCGTACTGCCATGGAGAATCGTATATGGTGAATCATACTGCCATGGAGGATCGTCCTGCCATGGAAAGTTGTACTGCCACAGAGAATCATACTGACACGGAGAATTGTATTGCCATGGAGAATTGCACTGCCATGGAGTGAATCGCGCTGCCATGGAGAATCGTGCTACCATGGAGAATCATGCTGCCATGGAAAATCGTATTGCCATGGAGGATCGCACTGCCATGAAGTATAGTATATGGTGAATCGTACTGCCATGGAGAGTTGTACTGCCACAGAGAATCATACTGACACGGAGAATTGTATTGCCATAGAGAATTGCACTGCCATGGAGAGAATCGCACTGCCATGGAGTATCGTACTGCCATAGAGAATCGTACTGCCATGGACAATCGTATTGACATGGACAATCGTACTGCCACGGAGAATCATACTGCCACGGAGAATCGCAACGCCAAGGAGAATCGCACTGCTATGGAGAATCGTGCTGCCATGGAGAATCGTGCTGCCCTGGAGAATCGTACTGCCATGGAGAATCTTGCTGCCATGGAGTATCGTACTGCCATGGAGAATCGTATATGGTGAATCGTACTGCCATGGAGAATAGTACTGCCATGGAGAGTTGTACTTCCACAGAGAATCATACTGACACGGATACTTGTATTGCCATGGAGAATTGCACTGCCATGGAGAGAATCGTGCTACCATGGAGAATCATATTGACATGGAGAATCGTATTGACATGGAGAATCGTACTGCCAAGGGGAATCGCACTGCCATGGAGAATCACACTGCCACAGAGAATCGCACTGCCATGGAGAATCGTGCTGCCATGGGGAATCGTGCTGCCATAGAGAATCGTACTGCCATGGAGAATCATACTGCCATGGAGAATCGTACTGCCATGGAGAATCGTATTGACATGGAGAATCGTACTGCCACGGAGAATCGTACTGCCACGGAGAATCGTACTGCCACGGAGAATCGTAACGCCAAGGAGAATCGTGCTGCCATGGAGAATCATGTTGCCATGGAGAATCGTGCTGCCCTGGAGAATCGTACTGCCATGGAGAATCATGCTGCCATGGAGTATCGTAGTGCCATGGAGAATCGTATATGGTGAATCATACTGCCATGGAGTATCGTACTGCCATGGAGAATCGTATATGGTGAATTATACTGCCATGGAGAATCGTCCTGCCATGGAAAGTTGTACTGCCACAGAGAATCATACTGACACGGAGAATTGTATTGCCATGGAGAATTGCACTGCCATGGAGTGAATCGCGCTGCCATGGAGAATCGTGCTACCATGGAGAATCGTGCTGCCATGGAGAATCGTATTGCCATGGAGAATCGCACTGCCATGGAGTATCGCACTGCCATGAAGTATCGTATATGGTGAATCGTACTGCCATGGAGAGTTGTACTGCCACAGAGAATCATACTGACACGGAGAATTGTATTGCCATAGAGAATTGCACTGCCATGGAGAGAATCGCACTGCCATGGGGAATCGTACTGCCATGGAGAATCATGCTGTCATGGAGTATCGTACTGCCATAGAGAATCGTACTGCCATGGACAATCGTATTGACATGGAGAATCGTACTGCCACGGAGAATCATACTGCCACGGAGAATCGCAACGCCAAGGAGAATCGCAACACCAAGGAGAATCGCAACACCAAGGAGAATCGCACTGCCATGGAGAATCGTGCTGCCATGGAGAATCGTGCTGCCCTGGAGAATCGTACTGCCATGGAGAATCGCACTGCCATGGAGGATCGCACTGCCATGAAGTATCGTATATGGTGAATCGTACTGCCATGGAGAGTTGTACTGCCACAGAGAATCATACTGACACGGAGAATTGTATTGCCATAGAGAATTGCACTGCCATGGAGAGAATCGCACTGCCATGGAGTATCGTACTGCCATAGAAAAACGTACTGCCATGGACAATCGTATTGACATGTAGAATCGTACTGCCACGGAGAATCATACTGCCACGGAGAATCATACTGCCACGGAGAATCGCAACGCCAAGGAGAATCGCAACACCAAGGAGAATCGCACTACCATGGAGAATCGTGCTGCCCTGGAGAATCGTACTGCCATGGAGAATCTTGCTGCCATGGAGTATCGTACTGCCATGGAGAATCGTACTGCCATGGAGAGTTGTACTTCCACAGAGAATCATACTGACACGGATACTTGTATTGCCATGGAGAATTGCACTGCCATGGAGAGAATCGCGCTGCCATGGAGAATCGTGCTACCATGGAGAATCGTATTGACATGGAGAATCGTACTGCCAAGGAGAATCGCACTGCCATGGAGAATCACACTGCCACGGATAATCGCACTGCCATGGAGAATCGTGCTGCCATGGGGAATCGTGCTGCCATAGAGAATCGTACTGCCATGGAGAATCATACTGCCATGGAGAATCGTACTGCCATGGAGAATCGTACTGCCATGGAGAATCGTATTGACATGGAGAATCGTAACGCCAAGGAGAATCGTGCTGCCATGGAGAATCATGTTGCCATGGAGAATCGTGCTGCCCTGGAGAATCGTACTGCCATGGAGAATCATGCTGCCATGGAGTATCGTAGTGCCATGGAGAATCGTATATGGTGAATCATACTGCCATGGAGTATCGTACTGCCATGGAGAATCGTATATGGTGAATCATACTGCCATGGAGAATCGTCCTGCCATGGAAAGTTGTACTGCCACAGAGAATCATACTGACACGGAGAATTGTATTGCCATGGAGAATTGCACTGCCATGGAGTGAATCGCGCTGCCATGGAGAATCGTGCTACCATGGAGAATCGTATTGCCATGAAGAATCGCACTGCCATGGAGTATCGCACTGCCATGAAGTATCGTATATGGTGAATCG
Organism: Anomaloglossus baeobatrachus; assembly: GCF_048569485.1. NCBI lineage: Eukaryota > Metazoa > Chordata > Amphibia > Anura > Aromobatidae > Anomaloglossus > Anomaloglossus baeobatrachus. The sequence goes on along the minus strand of NC_134356.1, from coordinate 219,023,559 downwards.
TACTGCCATGGAGAGTTGTACTGCCACAGAGAATCATACTGACACGGAGAATTGTATTGCCATAGAGAATTGCACTGCCATGGAGAGAATCGCACTGCCATGGGGAATCGTACTGCCATGGGGAATCGTACTGCCATGGAGAATCATGCTGTCATGGAGTATCGTACTGCCATAGAGAATCGTACTGCCATGGACAATCGTATTGACATGGAGAATCGTACTGCCACGGAGAATCATACTGCCACGAAGAATCGCAACGCCAAGGAGAATCGCAACACCAAGGAGAATCGCAACACCAAGGAGAATCGCACTGCCATGGAGAATCGTGCTGCCATAGAGAATCGTGCTGCCCTGGAGAATCGTACTGCCATGGAGAATCGCACTTCCATGGAGGATCGCACTGCCATGAAGTATCGTATATGGTGAATCGTACTGCCATGGAGAGTTGTACTGCCACAGAGAATCATACTGACACGGAGAATTGTATTGCCATAGAGAATTGCACTGCCATGGAGAGAATCGCACTGCCATGGAGTATCGTACTGCCATAGAGAATCGTACTGCCATGGACAATCGTATTGACATGGAGAATCGTACTGCCACGGAGAATCATACTGCCACGGAGAATCGTAACGCCAAGGAGAATCGCAACACCAAGGAGAATCGCACTACCATGGAGAATCGTGCTGCCCTGGAGAATCGTACTGCCATGGAGAATCTTGCTGCCATGGAGTATCGTACTGCCATGGAGAATCGTATATGGTGAATCGTACTGCCATGGAGAATAGTACTGCCATGGAGAGTTGTACTTCCACAGAGAATCATACTGACACGGATACTTGTATTGCCATGGAGAACTGCACTGCCATGGAGAGAATCGTGCTACCATGGAGAATCATATTGACATGGAGAATCGTATTGACATGGAGAATCGTACTGCCAAGGAGAATCGCACTGCCATGGAGAATCACACTGCCACGGATAATCGCACTGCCATGGAGAATCGTGCTGCCATGGGGAATCGTGCTGCCATAGAGAATCGTACTGCCATGGAGAATCATACTTCCATGGAGAATCGTACTGCCATGGAGAATCGTACTGCCATGGAGAATCGTATTGACATGGAGAATCGTACTGCCACGGAGAATCGTACTGCCACGGAGAATCGTAACGCCAAGGAGAATCGTGCTGCCATGGAGAATCATGTTGCCATGGAGAATCGTGCTGCCCTGGAGAATCGTACTGCCATGGAGAATCATGCTGCCATGGAGTATCGTAGTGCCATGGAGAATCGTATATGGTGAATCATACTGCCATGGAGTATCGTACTGCCATGGAGAATCGTATATGGTGAATCATACTGCCATGGAGAATCGTCCTGCCATGGAAAGTTGTACTGCCACAGAGAATCATACTGACACGGAGAATTGTATTGCCATGCAGAATTGCACTGCCATGGAGTGAATCGCGCTGCCATGGAGAATCGTGCTACCATGGAGAATCGTATTGCCATGGAGAATCGCACTGCCATGGAGTATCGCACTGCCATGAAGAATCGTATATGGTGAATCGTACTGCCATGGAGAGTTGTACTGCCACAGAGAATCATACTGACACGGAGAATTGTATTGCCATAGAGAATTGCACTGCCATGGAGAGAATCGCACTGCCATGGGGAATCGTACTGCCATGGAGAATCATGCTGTCATGGAGTATCGTACTGCCATAGAGAATCGTACTGCCATGGACAATCGTATTGACATGGAGAATCGTACTGCCACAGAGAATCATACTGCCACGGAGAATCGCAACGCCAAGGAGAATCGCAACACCAAGGAGAATCGCACTGCCATGGAGAATCGCACTGCCATGGAGAATCGTGCTGCCCTGGAGAATCGTACTGCCATGGAGAATCTTGCTGCCATGGAGTATCGTACTGCCATGGAGAATCGTATATGGTGAATCGTACTGCCATGGAGAATCGTACTGCCATGGAGAATCGTATATGGTGAATCGTACTGCCATGGAGAATCGTACTGCAATGGAGAATCGTACTGCCATGGAGAATTGCACTGCCATGGAGAATCGTATATGGTGAATCGTACTGCCATGGAGAATCGTACTGCCATGGAGAATCGCACTGCCATGGAGAATCGCACTGCCATGGAAAATCGTACTGCCATGGAGAATCGTGCTGCCATGGAGAATCATGCTGCCATGGAGAATCATGCTGCCATGGAGTATCGTACTGCCATGGAGAATCGTGCTGCCATGGAGAATCGTACTGCCATGGAGAATCGTACTGCCATGGAGAATCGTACTGCCATGGAGAATCGCACTGCCATGGAGAATCATGCTGCCATGGAGTATCGTACTGCCATGGAGAATCGTATATGGTGAATCATACTGCCATGGAGTATCGTACTGCCATGGAGAATCGTATATGGTGAATCATACTGCCATGGAGAATCGTCCTGCCATGGAAAGTTGTACTGCCACAGAGAATCATACTGACATGGAGAATTGTATTGCCATGGAGAATTGCACTGCCATGGAGTGAATCGCGCTGCCATGGAGAATCGTGCTACCATGGAGAATCGTATTGCCATGGAGAATCGCACTGCCATGGAGTATCGCACTGCCATGAAGTATCGTATATGGTGAATCGTACTGCCATGGAGAGTTGTACTGCCACAGAGAATCATACTGACACGGAGAATTGTATTGCCATAGAGAATTGCACTGCCATGGAGAGAATCGCACTGCCATGGGGAATCGTACTGCCATGGGGAATCGTACTGCCATGGGGAATCGTACTGCCATGGAGAATCATGCTGTCATGGAGTATCGTACTGCCATAGAGAATCGTACTGCCATGGACAATCGTATTGACATGGAGAATCGTACTGCCACAGAGAATCATACTGCCACGGAGAATCGCAACGCCAAGGAGAATCGCAACACCAAGGAGAATCGCACTGCCATGGAGAATCGTGCTGCCCTGGAGAATCGTACTGCCATGGAGAATCTTGCTGCCATGGAGTATCGTACTGCCATGGAGAATCGTATATGGTGAATCGTACTGCCATGGAGAATCGTACTGCCATGGAGAATCGTATATGGTGAATCGTACTGCCATGGAGAATCGTACTGCAATGGAGAATCGTACTGCCATGGAGAATTGCACTGCCATGGAGAATCGTATATGGTGAATCGTACTGCCATGGAGAATCGTACTGCCATGGAGAATCGCACTGCCATGGAGAATCGCACTGCCATGGAGAATCGCACTGCCATGGAAAATCGTACTGCCATGGAGAATCGTGCTGCCATGGAGAATCATGCTGCCATGGAGAATCATGCTGCCATGGAGTATCGTACTGCCATGGAGAATCGTGCTGCCATGGAGAATCGTACTGCCATGGAGAATCGTACTGCCATGGAGAATCGTACTGCCATGGAGAATCGCACTGCCATGGAGAATCATGCTGCCATGGAGTATCGTACTGCCATGGAAAATCGCACTGCCATAGAGAATCACGCTGCCATGGAGAATCGTGCTGCCATGGAGAATCGCACTGCCATGAGAATCATGCTGCCATGGAGAATCATGCTGCCATGGAAAATCGTGCGGCCATAGAGAATCGTGCTGCCATGGAGAATCGTACTGCCATGGAGAATCATATTAACATGGAGAATCGCACTGCCATAGAGAATCATGCTGCCATGGAGAATCATGCTGCCATGGAGAATCGTGCGGCCATAGAGAATCGTGCTGCCATGGAGAATCGTACTGCCATGGAGAATCATGCTGCCATGGAGAATCATGCTGCCATAGAGAATCATGCTGCCATGGAGAATCGTGTTGCCATGGAGAATCGTATATGGTGAATCGTACTGCCATGGAGAATCGTACTGCCACAGAGAATCATACTGACACGGAGAATTGTATTGCCATGGAGAGAATCGCGCTGCCATGGAGAATCGTGCTACCATGGAGAATCGTACTGCCACGGAGAATCGCACTGCCATAGAGAATCATGCTGCCATGGGGAATCGTGCTGCCATGGGGAATCGTGCTGCCATGGAGAATCATACTGCCATGGAGAATCGTATATGGTGAATCGCACTGCCATGGAGAATCGTATATGGAGAATCGTGCTGCCATGGAGAATCACACTGCCACGGAGAATCGCACTGCCATGGAGAATCGTGCTGCCATAGAGAATAGCACTGCCATGGAGAATCGCACTGCCATGGAGAATCGTATATGGTGAATCGCACTGCCATGGAGAATCGTATATGGAGAATCGTGCTGCCATGGAGAATCGCAATGCCATGGAGAATCGTATATGGTGAATCGTACTGCCATGGAGAATCGCACTGCCATGGAGAATCGTATATGGAGAATCGTACTGCCATGGAGAATCGCACTGCCATGGAGAATTGCACTGCCATGGAGAATCGTATATGGTGAATCGTACTGCCATGGAGAATCGTACTGCAATGGAGAATCGTACTGCCATGGAGAATCGTACTGCCACGCAGAATCGTAACGCCAAGGAGAATCGTGCTGCCATGGAGAATCATGTTGCCATGGAGAATCGTACTGCCATGGAGAATCATGCTGCCATGGAGTATCGTACTGCCATGGAGAATCGTATATGGTGAATCATACTGCCATGGAGAGTTGTACTGCCACAGAGAATCATACTGACACGGAGAATCATGTTGCCATGGAGAATCGTACTGCCATGGAGAATCATGCTGCCATAGAGAATCGTACTGCCATAGAGAATCGTACTGCCATGGACAATCGTATTGACGTGGAGAATCGTACTGCCACGGAGAATCATACTGCCACAGAGAATCGCAACGCCAAGGAGAATCGCAACACCAAGGAGAATCGCACTGCCATGGAGAATCGTGCTGCCATGGAGAATCGTGCTGCCCTGGAGAATCGTATATGGTGAATCGTACTGCCATGGAGAATAGTACTGCCATGGAGAGTTGTACTTCCACAGAGAATCATACTGACACGGATACTTGTATTGCCATGGAGAATTGCACTGCCATGGAGAGAATCGCGCTGCCATGGAGAATCGTGCTACCATGGAGAATCATATTGACATGGAGAATCGTATTGACATGGAGAATCGTACTGCCAAGGAGAATCGCACTGCCATGGAGAATCACACTGCCACGGAGAATCGCACTGCCATGGAAAATCGTGCTGCCATGGGGAATCGTGCTGCCATGGGGAATCGTGCTGCCATAGAGAATCGTACTGCCATGGAGAATCATACTGCCATGGAGAATCGTACTGCCATGGAGAATCGTATTGACATGGAGAATCGTACTGCCACGGAGAATCGTACTGCCACGGAGAATCGTACTGCCACGGAGAATCGTAACGCCAAGGAGAATTGTGCTGCCATGGAGAATCATGTTGCCATGGAGAATCGTGCTGCCCTGGAGAATCGTACTGCCCTGGAGAATCATGCAGCCATGGAGTATCGTAGTGCCATGGAGAATCCTATATGGTGAATCATACTGCCATGGAGTATCGTACTGCCATGGAGAATCGTATATGGTGAATCAAACTGCCATGGAAAGTTGTACTGCCACAGAGAATCATACTGACACGGAGAATTGTATTGCCATGGAGAATTGCACTGCCATGGAGTGAATCGCGCTGCCATGGAGAATCGTGCTACCATGGAGAATCGTGCTGCCATGGAGAATCGTATTGCCATGGAGAATCGCACTGCCATGGAGTATCGCACTGCCATGAAGTATCGTATATGGTGAATCGTACTGCCATGAAGAGTTGTACTGCCACAGAGAATCATACTGACACGGAGAATTGTATTGCCATAGAGAATTGCACTGCCATGGAGAGAATCGCACTGCCATGGGGAATCATGCTGTCATGGAGTATCGTACTGCCATAGAGAATCGTACTGCCATGCACAATCGTATTGACATGGAGAATCGTACTGCCACGGAGAATCATACTGCCACGGAGAATCGCAACGCCAAGGAGAATCGCAACACCAAGGAGAATCGCACTGCCATGGAGAATCGTGCTACCCTGGAGAATCGTACTGCCATGGAGAATCGTATATGGTGAATCGTACTGCCATGGAGAATCGTACTGCCATGGAGAGTTGTACTTCCACAGAGAATCATACTGACACGGATACTTGTATTGCCATGGAGAATTGCACTGCCATGGAGAGAATCGCGCTGCCATGGAGAATCGTATTGACATGGAGAATCGCACTACCACGGAGAATCGCACTGCCATAGAGAATCACGCTGCCATGGAGAATCGTGCTGCCATGGGGAATCGTGCTGCCATGGGGAATCATACTGCCATGGAGAATCGTACTGCCAAGGAGAATCGTACTGCCACGGAGAATCGTACTGCCACGGAGAATCATACTGCCATGGAGAATCGCACTACCACGGAGAATCGCACTGCCATAGAGAATCGTGCTGCCATGGAGAATCGTGCTGCCATGGAGAATCGTGCTGCCATGGAGAATCGTGCTGCCATGGAGAATCGTGCTGCCATGGAGAATCGTACTGCCATGGAGAATCTTGCTGCCATGGAGTATCGTACAGCCATGGAGAATCGTATATGGTGAATCGTACTGCCATGGAGAGTTGTACTTCCACAGAGAATCACACTGACACGGATAATTCTATTTCCATGGAGAATTGCACTGCCATGGAGAGAATCGCGCTGCCATGGAGAATCGTGCTACCATGGAGAATCGTACTGACATGGAGAATCGTACTGCCACGGAGAATCGCACTGCCATAGAGAATCACGCTGCCATGGAGAATCGTGCTGCCATGGGGAATCGTGCTGCCATGGAGAATCGTACTGCCATGGAGAATCATGCTGCCATGGAGTATCGTACTGCCATGGAGAATCATACTGCCATGGAGAATCGTACTGCCATGGACAATCATACTGCCACGGAGAACCGTACTGCCACGGAGAATCGCAATGCCAAGGAGAATCGTGCTGCCATGGAGAATCGTGCTGCCATGGAGAATCGTGCTGCCCTGGAGAATCGTGCTGCCCTGGAGAATCATGCTGCCATGGAGTATCGTACTGCCATGGAGAATCGTATATGGTGAATCGTACTGCCATGGAGAGTTGTACTTCCACAGAGAATCACACTGACACGGATAATTGTATTGCCATGGAGAATTGCACTGCCATGGAGAGAATCGCGCTGCCATGGAGAATCGTGCTACCATGGAGAATCGTACTGACATGGAGAATCGTACTGCCACGGAGAATCGCACTGCCGTAGAGAATTACGCTGCCATGGAGAATCGTGCTGCCATGGGGAATCGTGCTGCCATGGAGAATCGTACTGCCATGGAGAATCATGCTGCCATGGAGTATCGTACTGCCATGGAGAATCATACTGTCATGGAGAATCGTACTGCCATGGACAATCATACTGCCACGGAGAACCGTACTGCCACGGAGAATCGCAATGCCAAGGAGAATCGTGCTGCCATGGAGAATCGTGCTGCCATGGAGAATCGTGCTGCCCTGGAGAATCGTGCTGCCCTGGAGAATCATGCTGCCATGGAGTATCGTACTGCCATGGAGAATCGTATATGGTGAATCGTACTGCTATGGAGAATCGTACTGCCATGGAGAGTTGTACTTCCACAGAGAATCATACTGACACGGATAATTGTATTGCCATGGAGAATTGCACTGCCATGGAGAGAATCGCGCTGCCATGGAGAATCGTGCTACCATGGAGAATCGTACTGACATGGAGAATCGTACTGCCACGGAGAATCGCACTGCCACGGAGAATCGCACTGCCATAGAGAATCACGCTGCCATGGAGCATCGTGCTGCCATGGGGAATCGTGCTGCCATGAGGAATCGTGCTGCCATGGAGAATCGTACTGCCATGGAGAATCGTACTGCCACGGAGAATCGCAACGCCAAGGAGAATCGCAACGCCAAGGAGAATCGCAATGCCAAGGAGAATCGCAATGCCAAGGAGAATCGTGATGCCATGGAGAATCGTGCTGCCCTGGAGAATCGTACTGCCATGGAGAATCATGCTGCCATGGAGTATCGTACTGCCATGGAGAATCGTATATGGTGAATCGTACTGCTATGGAGAATCGTACTGCCATGGAGAGTTGTACTTCCACAGACAATCATACTGACACGGATAATTGTATTGCCATGGAGAGAATCGCGCTGCCATGGAGAATCGTGCTACCATGGAGAATCGTACTGACATGGAGAATCGTACTGCCACGGAGAATCGCACTGCCACGGAGAATCGCACTGCCATGGAGAATCGCACTGCCATGGAGAATCGTGCTGCCATGGGGAATCGTGCTGCCATGGAGAATCGTGCTGCCATGGAGAATCGTACTGCCATGGAGAATCATGCTGCCATGGAGTATCGTACTGCCATGGAGAATCGTACTGCCACGGAGAATCGTACTGCCAAGGAGAATCGTGCTGCCATGGAGAATCGTGCTGCCATGGAGAATCGTACTGCCATGGAGAATCGTACTGCCATGGAGAGTTGTACTGCCACAGAGAATCATACTGACACGGAGAATTGTATTGCCATGGAGAATTGCACTGCAATGGAGAATCGTGCTACCATGGAGAATCGTGCTACCATGGAGAATCGTACTGCCATGGAGAATCGTACTGCCATGGAGAATCGTACTGCCATGGAGAGTTGTACTTCCACAGACAATCATACTGACACGGATAATTGTATTGCCATGGAGAGAATCGCGCTGCCATGGAGAATCGTGCTACCATGGAGAATCGTACTGACATGGAGAATCGTACTGCCACGGAGAATCGCACTGCCACGGAGAATCGCACTGCCATGGAGAATCGCACTGCCATGGAGAATCGTGCTGCCATGGGGAATCGTGCTGCCATGGAGAATCGTGCTGCCATGGAGAATCGTACTGCCATGGAGAATCATGCTGCCATGGAGTATCGTACTGCCATGGAGAATCGTACTGCCACGGAGAATCGTACTGCCAAGGAGAATCGTGCTGCCATGGAGAATCGTGCTGCCATGGAGAATCGTACTGCCATGGAGAATCGTACTGCCATGGAGAGTTGTACTGCCACAGAGAATCATACTGACACGGAGAATTGTATTGCCATGGAGAATTGCACTGCAATGGAGAATCGTGCTACCATGGAGAATCGTGCTACCATGGAGAATCGTACTGCCATGGAGAATCGTATTGACATGGAGAATCATACTGCCACGGAGAATCGCACTGCCATAGAGAATCACGCTGCCATGGAGAATCGTGCTGCCATGGGGAATCGTGCTGCCATGGAGAATCGTGCTGCCATAGAGAATCGTACTGCCATGGAGAATCGTACTGCCATGGAGTATCGTAGTGCAATGGAGAATCGTATATTATGAATCGTACTGCCATGGAGAATCGTATATGGTGAATCGTACTGCCATGGAGAATCGTACTGCCATGGAGAATCGTACTGCCACAGAGAATCATACTGACACGGAGAATTGTATTGCCATGGAGAATTGCACTGCAATGGAGAATCGTGCTACCATGGAGAATCGTGCTACCATGGAGAATCGTGCTACCATGGAGAATCGTACTGCCATGGAGAATCGTATTGACATGGAGAATCATACTGCCACGGAGAATCGCACTGCCATAGAGAATCACGCTGCCATGGAGAATCGTGCTGCCATGGGGAATCGTGCTGCCATGGAGAATCGTGCTGCCATGGAGAATCGTGCTGTCATGGAGAATCGTATTGACATGAAGAATCATACTGCCACGGAGAATCGCACTGCCATAGAGAATCACGCTGCCATGGAGAATCGTGCTGCCATGGGGAATCGTGCTGCCATGGGGAATCGTGCTGCCATGGGGAATCGTGCTGCCATGGGGAATCGTGCTGCCATGGGGAATCGTGCTGCCATGGGGAATCGTGCTGCCATGGGGAATCGTGCTGCCATGGGGAATCGTGCTGCCATGGAGAATCGTGCTGCCATGGAGAATCGTGTTGCCATGGAGAATCGTGCTGCCATGGAGAATCGTGCTGCCATGGAGAATCGTATATGGTGAATCATACTGCTATGGAGTATCGTACTGACATTGCATCTGTTTTTCCACAATTTCTCCACACTTGGATTTCCCCCCCAATATTCCATTACACTGAATAGTAAAGTGAAGAAGGAAGGGAAAAGCATAAATGTAAAACGCAACGCTGATCCGAGATGTCACCAGCTCAGTTAGTCCCCCTTGCTCCCACCCCCACATACATGTGTGACGCTCTGACAAAATCAGGGTGTCACAGATGACTGCACCCCTCCTCAAGGTGCAGGAATCTCTCCTCCTTGGCATCACAACACCAAACACACACCCAGGTACACAACATCAGCCAGCAAAGCCTAGTCACCCCCCATGACAATAGGGACACACCAGTGGGCGGGGCCAAGCAGATGGTGACGCCCACCTAGGGGTCCTGAGGTGTGATGCGAGGGAACAAGACAAAACAGAGAGAGCAGAAGAAGTTCCAGTCAAGGAGAGGAAGTGACAGCAGAGTCAGGGGTTGGAGTCCATGGACTACCGGACTACTGACTAAGTGGCAGTCGGCAGACAGGGCCACAGGCGACGGAGATCCGGTCGCGGGAGACCGTAAGTGGACCGGGGCAGGGTTGTAGCCCGCTGGTACTGACAGCGGGAATCCGGTCCGGAGGCCGTGCACAGTCGGGGTACCTGGACCCTAGAGCAAGGACAGCTTCAAGCACCTTTCTAATTGACCAGCCGGGGACAAGATTACAGGTCTTGTCCTACAGGAGGCCCAGATAGAGCGAGACAGAAGCCCAATGAGGGGGATAGGGCTCCGCAATTGCCTGCTAGGATCCCACGGGTCAGTTTTCGCGGACCACAGCTCCCTACACACAATAATCACCGGGAGTGGACTTCCCCGTTTCAGGCCTCCGACACACATCCGTGAAAAACACGCATCTGTGAAAAACACGCACGTGATTTACTTTCTGTTTTTCTGGTCCGTTTTTAAGTCCGTTTGGCAGCCGTGTGAATTGCGTATGCTAGCCGTGTGTGCATGTTGAATGTCCGTGTGTGCGTGAGATACGTAAGTGACATGTCCGTGTGTTGCCCATGTGAAATATTCCGTGTGTGATGCACAATGACGTTGATACATGTCGGCTGACAGCAGACAGCGACGCGCGATGAGAATGAACTCGGGTGAACTTCACCCGACTTCATTGTCATACTGCGGCTCTGTCTGTGTCGCATACTGATTAGCAGTCACCCCTGAAGGACTCACCGGTGACCGCTAATCCACTGAGTGACTGAAATGAGCAGCGCGATTAGCGCTGCTGTCACTCAGGTTACCCGCGGCTAGCTGGATCCCCCACCCGTGACCTCAACTCACCTGTGACTTCATCACTGTCACACGGGTGACTTGCAGTCAGTTGGAGGATCCAGCGGTGGCCGCGAGTAACCTGAGTGACATCATCGCTGATTGCGCTTCTCACCTCAGTTGCTGTGTGGAGTGGACAGGAGCGGCGGTGTTCTTCTGCAGCTCTTGTCACTTTCATGTTGCAGACCTGGAAGCGACACGGGACCTTCGTGGATTATGCCGGACATGGATGGCTTTTTCGGCCTTAATAAAGTGGTGAACAAGGGTATTTGTTAGGGTTTATTATTCCAAATAAAGGATTTCTTCGGGTGTATGTGTTTATTTACTGTAACTTACAGATTAATAATGGAAGGCAGCTCGGGGAGACGCCTGACATGATTAATCTTGGACTTAGTGGCAGCTATGGGCTGCTGCCATTAAGTCCTTATTACCTCGATTGCCAACGCACCAGGGCAAATCGGGAAGAGCCGGGTAGAGTCCCAGAACTGTCGCATCTAATTGATGCGGCTATTCTGGGCGGCTGCTGGCTGATATTGTTAGGCTGGGGGGCTCCCCATAATGTGGGGCTCCCCATCCTGAGAATACCAGCCTTCAGCCGTTTGACTTTACCCTGGCTGGTATCAAAATGAGGGGAACCGCACGTCGTTTTTTTTAAATTATTTATTTTACTGCTCGATATTGACACGCCCACCGGCGTCTGTGATTGGTTGCAGTGAGACAGCTGTCACTCAGCGTGGGGGCGTGTCTCACTGCAACCAATCATAGGCGCCGGTGGGTGTGGAAAGCAGGGAGTACGAGATTGATTAATGAGCGGCCGGCTTTTTCAAAATAGTAAAAGCCGCCGGAGTTTCTTTAACAGCTGTTCAGCGCCGCACCGGTGATCGGGGAACGGTATGAGAGAGGGGGGAGACTGACCGACAGACAGAGAGGGACAGACAAAACAGAGAGAGAGACCGACGGACTGAGGGAGATTGACCGACATACACAGAAAAAGAATGACCGACATCGCTTCAAAAAAGCACAAAACGTACACAGACCATATAGAGATGCATCCGTGTCACGTACGTGTGCTCAAGGACCCATAGACTTCCATTGGGTCCGTGTGTACGTGTTCCGTGCAGAAAACGGACATGCTTCCGTACAAAACGGATACACATACGTATCACGGACACACGGACCGTATGGAATAACGCATGTGTAACCTCAAACATAGCATAACATTGGTGCACGTTTGTCCGTGTCTCCGGTATATAAGGAAACGGACCAAACACGCACGTGTTTCACGGATGTTTGAGGCTTCAAGCTGAGTAGTCAAACTAACGACACAAACACAAAGTGCAGGAGGAAGGGACCCCTGTTTGCTGTACCAGGGAGTGGGACCCGAATACACCCGCCGGAGGATCACTGGCAATTTGGTTTATCATTTGGACTCTGTGTGAATTCTTCGAGAACTGTGAGTATACCAATACCACCCGGTCCAACCCTGCAGAATAGGCTCCGCAGCATCCTTTCCCATACATCTGGGCCCCGGGACAACACCTCCCCTACCTGTGGAGGGGATACCATCCTGCTGCCCTGCTCTATCAGCCCGGGCGTCCCATACCAAGGCAGCAGCGGTGCCACCAATCATCACCGCAACCCACGGGTGGCATCACTGACAAACTCTCCCCTGTAAATAACCCCTTTTATATAGTGTCTCTAATGCTCCCTTGTGTCTCCCCCTCTGCTCCCTTGTGTCTCCCCCTCTGCTCCAGTGTGTCTCTACTGCTCCCTTGTGTCTCCCCCTCTGCTCCAGTGTGTCTCTAATGCTCCCTTGTGTCTCCCCCTCTGCTCCAGTGTGTCTCCCCCTCTGCTCCAGTGTGTCTCTAATGCTCCCTTGTGTCTCCCCCTCTGCTCCAGTGTGTCTCTAATGCTCCCTTGTGTCTCCCCCTCTGCTCCAGTGTGTCTCTAATGCTCCCTTGTGTCTCCCCCTCTGCTCCAGTGTGTCTGCCCCTCTGCTCCAGTGTGTCTCTACTGCTCCCTTGTGTCTCCCCCTCTGCTCCAGTGTGTCTCTACTGCTCCCTTGTGTCTCCCCCTCTGCTCCAGTGTGTCTCTAATGCTCCCTTGTGTCTCCCCCTCTGCTCCAGTGTGTCTCTACTGCTCCCTTGTGTCTCCCCCTCTGCTCCAGTGTGTGTCTAATGCTCCCTTGTGTCTCCCCCTCTGCTCCAGTGTGTCTCTACTGCTCCCTTGTGTCTCCCCCTCTGCTCCAGTGTGTCTCTACTGCTCCCTTGTGTCTCCCCCTCTGCTCCAGTGTGTCTCTACTGCTCCCTTGTGTCTCCCCCTCTGCTCCAGTGTGTCTCTACTGCTCCCTTGTGTCTCCCCCTCTGCTCCAGTGTGTCTCTAATGCTCCCTTGTGTCTCCCCCTCTGCTCCCTTGTGTCTCCCCCTCTGCTCCCTTGTGTCTCCCCCTCTGCTCCAGTGTGTATCCCCCTCTGCTCCAGTGTGTATCCCCCTCTGCTCCAGTGTGTCTCCCCCTCTGCTCCAGTGTGTCTCTCCCGTGTCTCCCCCTCTGGCTCCCGCATTCTCCCCCGCAGGCTGTCGTTGCAGGCCCACAGTTCAGCCGCGGCTTGTGGTGAAGGAAGCGACCAACCCGCTGTGCCGGGGCCTCCATGCTCCAGTAATAAGCGGATATAGGCGGCGTTTTCGCTGCACCTCTCAATACAATACGGTTTTGCCTCTAGTTTGTGCAAATTGTTCTATTTGTTTTCGCTTTACCACCCCCTCCGGTGTGAAAGCCCCAGACAGGCGAATGGTTTAGTCCAAGCTCCTCCCCCACATTTCCTGCAGAGCCGGAAGCAGCGTGAGAGGCTGTAGTGCGAGACACGTGTGCCGGAGTGTACGGAGCCACCATGAAGGTAAAGGTGAAGAAGGAGAAGGAGCGGCGAGAGGAAGAGGAGGAGACCGAGGTGACTGCAGCTGCTGCGGAGGTCCCAGAGCGCACGTACGAGGAGCAGCTGGAGAACCTGAACCCCATCGCTCAGCCGCTGGCGGGGAGGAAGCTCACCAAGAGGCTGTACAAGTGCATCAAGAAAGGTGAGTGTGCGACTGCCGTGCCCTGCCTCCGTGCCCTGCCCCTGCCTCCGTGCCTTGCCCTGCCCCTGCCTCCGTGCCTTGCCCTGCCCCTGCCTCCGTGCCTTGCCCTGCCCCTGCCTCCGTGCCTTGCCCTGCCCCTGCCTCCGTGCCTTGCCCTGCCCCTGCCTCCGTGCCCTGCCCCTGCCTCCGTGCCTTGCCCTGCCCCTGCCTCCGTGCCCTGCCCCTGCCTCCGTGCCTTGCCCTGCCCCTGCCTCCGTGCCCTGCCCCTGCCTCCGTGCCTTGCCCTGCCCCTGCCTCCGTGCCCTGCCCCTGCCTCCGTGCCCTGCCCCTTGCCCTGCCTCCGTGCCTTGCCCTGCCTCCTTGCCTTGCCCTGCCCCTGCCTCCGTGCCTTGCCCTGCCTCCGTGCCTTGCCCTACCCGTGCCGCCGCGCCTTGCCCTGCTCCTGCCGCCGCGCCTTGCCCTGCCCCTGCCTCCGTGCCTTGCCCTGCCCCTGCCTCCGTGCCTTGCCCTGCCCCTGCCTCCGTGCCTTGCCCTGCTTCCGTGCCTTGCCCTGCCCCTGCCTCCGTGCCTTGCCCTGCCCCTGCCTCCGTGCCTTGCCCTGCTTCCGTGCCTTGCCCTGCCCCTGCCTCCGTGCCTTGCCCTGCCCCTGCCTCCGTGCCTTGCCCTACCCGTGCCTCCGTGCCTTGCCCTGCCTCCGTGCCTTGCCCTACCCGTGCCTCCGTGCCTTGCCCTGCCTCCGTGCCTTGCCCTACCCGTGCCGCCGCGCCTTGCCCTGCTCCTGCCGCCGCCCTCTGCCGTGCATGCATTAGGCAAAAATTATATCATTGCAGTTTTGCTAGCACTTTGTACTCCGGCTTTAACTTAATTAGGGAGCAGATTTAAAAAAACAAACAAACCAAAAAATTCCTTTATAAATAAAATAACTCCTAGACATGGTTAGAAATGCCCCTGAACGGTTGGCCTGCTGGCTTTATATTTTCTATCCTGCGGTCAGTGTTTGTAATTCTCAAATATTCCTTTTTTTTTTTTTTTTTTCTCTACCGTTCAGTTTACCTCTCATTTCTGATCCTTCAGGGATTCCTTAAAGGGGTGGTTCACCCATATTTTTTATTGTCTAGATCGATATTATATTGAGAAACAATGTTTCTCTCAAATACCTTATGTTGGCAATTGTGCCTGTGAGAGGCGCTATTGCAGACCGCTGTTCCCCGCTTCGTGACCCCTGGGCTCTGGTGACGTCACGTCAAGTTCCGGACACGTCACATCCCTGCAGCTGGCCGCAGTCTTCCTGAGTCACTGGGCTGTAGGCGGTGTTTCACCGCTGTCACAGCACAGCACGTCTCCTGCTTGCAGTGCTCTGCTGTGAGGGAGCTGATGGGCTGTGACGAGCAGTGAAACATCGCGCACAGCCCATCACTCACGGAGACTGCGGCCGGCCGCGATGTCAGGAACTTGACATGACGTCACGGAGCAGGGAACAGCGGTCTGCAATAACGGCTCTCACAGGCACTATTGACAACACAAGGTATTTGAGAGAAACATTGTTTCTCAATATAATATCAATGTAGACAAAAATATGGGTGAACCGCCCCTTTAAAGTGACTCTAGCTTGTATTTTCAGCATTTGCCTCCTTTGCTGTTGACTTATCTTTACTTCTTATTCTCTTATAGCTACCAAACACCGGAATATCCGGAGAGGCGTAAAGGAAGTGCAAAAATTCTTAAATAAAGGCGAGAAGGGGTAAGTGGATGTGTATACTGCTGCATACACCTACTATAGATTGTGACAGCAGACGTCGCCCTCAGCTGGCACCCTGGCAGATCTGGAATGGTGGACACATGGGCCTGAATATGAGCTGTAGTCACAACAGCTGGATGTCTAATGACTATTCTAACGCTTAGTACCATAGTAATGTCCACACTACCCAACCTCTGTGTAGTCTCAGCCAGGCCTCATCCAGCACCCTGTGTGCCCACTATAGATGTGCTCTGGCTATGGTTTATTTGCTTTACCAGATGCTACATGGAAACAGCTTGCTGTATGTAGTTTAGCGGTAACACCATTAGTAACACAGCACTATACAATTCTCATGATCTTAAATTCCCTAGCACCTGGCTAAATGAGTGGAAACCCAATCAAATACAGGGAGAACATACAAACTCCATGGAATCCAGCATTGCAAGGCTCCAGTGCTAAGCGCCCAGCCACCGTGCTGCCCTATACAGTGGTACCTTGCTTAACGAGAACAAACCGTTCTGGGAGTGTGCTTGTTAACAAAGTTACTCGTTCAGCAAAGAAAAATTTCCCATAGGAAATCATTGCAATGCAGACAATTCGTTCCACAACGTGTTAAATGTCCCATTTTGGTCCCCTATTCTGTCATTCCACACACGTACAAGCACGCACGCACATATTATATGCTCACCTTACCTTTCGTTCCATCGCCGGTCTCCTGGGACTTGCTGTTCTCTGGTACGGGGCCGGGCTGTGTATCGCGTTACGATAACGACGAGGGAGGAACTTCCTGGCCAGAACGCTGACGTCAAAGGCAGAGCCGCTTGCCTCTGATTGGCCAGCGCACTGCCTTTCAGTAGCGGTGACAGGAAGTTCCTGCCTCGTTGCTATGGATGCTGATACACAGCCTGGAGTGGAGCGGAGCGGCGAACTATAGGACCCAGGAGGCCGGCGATGAAACGAAAGGTACACATGTTATGTTATATTGTATGCTCACCTTACCTTCCGTTCCATCACTGGCCTCCTGGGTCTTGTAGTTCGCCGCAAGGACGTCGCTATGTACCCGGGAACTACAAGAACCATGAGCCCGGCGGTGGAACGGAAGGTAAGGTGAGCATAATACCATATGTGCGTGCGTGTTTGTGTGGACTGCAAGTGCGGGTCAGTGCAAAGCTTTCTCGTAAAGCGAGTTACAAATTTACAGAAAGCTTTGCTTGTTAAGCAAAATTCTCGTTAAGCGTGTTACTCGTTAAGTGAGGTACCACTGTATGTGACAATATCTAGTCTCTTGCATTGCGGACAAGTTGGAAGCACTAAATGTTTGAACAAAAGCCATATTAGACACTGACTAAAGAAGCAACCCATGTGGCCAAGTGTGTCCTGTGGTGTATGTGTAGAGGAACTAAATATATATTTAAAGGGAACCTGTCATGTAAAAAATGCTATTAATCTGCAGATACCAGGTTAATTTGCACCTTAATAGCATTTTGAAGCTCCCTGGTGCTTCCACTGACACTGAGAGCCCTGCTGCTGGCAAACAGTGTGCTTTATCCTGGCTTTCAGTCATGGGGGTGGGCAGGTGCAGCTTTAGTCACTGCTCATTGTATAGTAAGCAGCAGCTGTAACCCCATGACTGAGAGCCTGAGGCTGCTGGGAGGAATAAAATTAATTTCTTCGGCGCTCCATTGGGAGACCCAGACGATTGGGGTGTATAGCACTGCCTCCGGAGGCCACACAAAGCAATTACACTAAAAAGTGTAAGGCCCCTCCCCTTCTGGCTATACACCCCCAGTGGGATCACTGGCTCACCAGTTTTCTGCTTTGTGCGAAGGAGGTCAGACATCCACGCATAGCTCCACTGTTTAGTCAGCAGTAGCTGCTGACTATATCGGATGGAAGAAAAGAGGGCCCATACTAGGGCCCCCAGCATGCTCCCTTCTTACCCCACTTGTGGTTTGTAAGGTTGAGGTACCCATTGCGGGTACAGAGGCTGGAGCCCACATGCTGCTTTCCTTCCCCATCCCCCTGAGGGGCTCTGAGGAAGTGGGATCTTACCGGCCTCCAAGCCCTGAGGCCGGGCTCCGTCCACAGACCCATTGAACCTGCTGGATAAGGAGCCGGGGTACCGTTCAGGGACAAGGCCCTGCAACTTTCAGGTACTCTGTGTCCCCGTACAAACAGGCACGCACACGCCAGACTTGCTGGGTGTGTTAGTGCGCCGGGGACAGTAGCGCTCCACGCTGGGCTTGGATCACAGCAGCTTAGCTGTGTGGATTCATGTGCTGGGAACTACCGCGCCGGCCACTCTCGGAGCGGCGGCGCGGCTGGGACTTGTAGTGCGCCGGGGACTTAGCGCCGACCGCGCTTTTACGGCGGCGGCGCTTATAAATTTAGTCCCCGGCTTTTGCGGCCTAGCTCCGCTTCGTTCCCGCCCCCTCCCTGTCAATCAGGGAATGGGACAGACGCTGTGCAATCGTCAGCGCCGAGGGCTGGAGCCTTATTTACATGCTCCAGCCCTCTCACTAGGCACAGTGGGACGCAGGTTTCCCGCTTTTGGTCTGAGCACGCCCAGGGCCCGCCCCCCCCTCCACAGGACGCCGGCAGCCATTCCTGCATGCAGTCTGGCTGGAGGACGGACACAGGCTCTGGGAGACCCAGACTAGGGATTTCTGGCGACCACACACCCGCGTTTAGCGGGCGGTAAGCAGCACATTAGTGCTGGCCCCACTAGTGCCACAGTGTGTATTGGTGTACTTTTTCCTGTACCAGATATATATATATATATATATATATATATATATATATATATATATATATATATATATATATATATATATATATATATATATATATATATATATATATAATATATATACTGCACTGTACGGTCGCTTCTTGGCTGTATACCCCTATATTGCTCTGAGGAGACAGCAACATGTCATCCACAAAACGCAAGGGTGCCAAGGCACGGGCTGTATACACTGCTTGTACAGCATGTGGGGCTAATCTACCAGCAGGCTCCAACGACCCTCATTGTGTGCAATGTTCAGTCCCAGTGGCACTTCGTCAGCCAGAGCATATGGTGGTGGTAGCCCAGGCAGAGGCGCCTGTGAACCCTGCCCCGGTGACGGGGACAGAATTTGCAGTCTTTGCTGATAAAATGTCTGACTATGACAAAAATCCTGGAGACCTTGCAGTCCAGGCCAGTGGCTCAGACCATGGACACTGCTGTGGCTATGTTCCCAGGTCCCCCTCAGTTGGAACTAATCCGTACTTCGAGGGGGTCCCAGGCATCACAGGCTGAGGGCTCTGATTCTGATGACAGTCCCAGGCCGCCTAAGAGAGCTCGCTGGGAGAGACCCTCCACGTCGTCACGCGGGTCAGGGTCTCAGCGAGAAGGGTCTCTATATGATGAGACAGAGGTGGGTGATCAGGAGTCTGGTCCTGACACCGCACTCAATTTGGATGCGCCAGATGGTGACGCCATGGTAAACGACCTTATAGCGGCCATCAATAGGCTGTTGGATATTTCTCCACCAGCCCCTTCAGCAGAGGAGGCAGCTGCCCAGCAGGAGAAATTCCATTTCCTGTATCCCAAGCGTAAATTGAGTACTTTTCTGGACCACTCTGACTTCAGAGAATCAATCCAGAAACACCATGCTTATCCGGACAAGCGTTTTTCCAAACGTCTTAAGGATACACGTTATCCCTTTCCCCCTGACGTGGTCAAGCGCTGGACCCAGTGTCCAAAAGTGGACCCTCCAATATCCAGGCTTGCAGCTAGATCCATAGTTGCAATGGAGGATGGGGCTTCACTTAAAGATGCCAATGACAGACAGATGGACCTTTGGTTGAAATCTGTCTATGAAGCTATTGGCGCGTCGTTTGCTCCAGCATTCGCGGCCGTGTGGGCGCTCCAGGCTATTTCAGCTGGTCTGGCACAGGTGGACTCTTTCTTAAGTCCAGCAGTGCCGCAAGTGGCGTCCTTAACTACGCAAATGACTGCGTTTGCGACCTACGCTATCAATGCGGTACTAGAATCTACGAGCCGTACCTCAATGGCATCCGCCAACTCTGTAGTTTTGCGCAGAGCCTTGTGGTTAAAAGAATGGAAAGCAGATTCTGCTTCTAAAAAATGTTTAACCAGCTTGCCACTATCTGGAGACAGACTGTTTGGTGAGCAATTGGCGGAAATCATTAAACAGTCCAAAGGTAAGGACTCTTCCTTACCCCAGCCCAGATCAAGCAAACCTCAACAGAGGAAGTGGCAGTCAAAGTTTCGGTCCTTTCGAGGCTCGGGCAAGTCCCAATTCTCCTCGTCCAAAGGGACTCAGAAAGAGCAAAGGAGCTCTGATTCCTGGCGGTCTCACTCACGCCCCAAGAAAGCAGCCGGAGGTACTGCTTCCAAGGCGGCTGCCTCATGACTTTCGGCCGCCTCCCTCCGCATCCTCGGTCGGTGGCAGGCTCTCCCGCTTTTGCGACATTTGGCTGCCACAGGTCAAAGACCAGTGGGTAACAGACATTTTGTCTCACGGGTACAGGATAGAGTTCAGTTCTCGTCCTCCGCCTCGGTTCTTCAGAACTTCCCCACATCCCGACCGAGCAGATGCCCTTCTGCAGGCGGTGCATTCTCTAAGAGCAGAAGGAGTGGTGGTCCCTGTTCCTCTTCGGGAACAAGGACAAGGTTTTTACTCCAATCTCTTTGTGGTGCCAAAAAAGGACGGCTCATTCCGTCCTGTTCTGGACCTAAAACTGCTCAACAAGCATGTGAACGCCAGGCGGTTCCGGATGGAATCCCTCCGCTCAGTCATTGCCTCAATGTCTCAAGGAGATTTCCTAGCATCAATAGACATCAAAGATGCTTATCTCCACGTGCCGATTGCTACAGAGCACCAACGCTTTCTACGCTTCGTGATAGGAGACGACCATCTTCAGTTCGTAGCTCTGCCATTTGGTCTGGCGACAGCCCCACGGGTGTTCACCAAGGTCATGGCGGCAGTGGTAGCAGTCTTGCACTCTCAGGGACATTCTGTGATCCCTTACTTGGACGATCTACTTGTCAAGGCACCCTCTCAGGAGGCATGCCAACTCAGCCTGAACGTTGCACTGGAGACTCTCCAGACGTTCGGGTGGATCATCAACTTTTCAAAGTCAAATCTGTTACCGACCCAATCACTGACGTATCTTGGCATGGAGTTTCATACTCTCTCAGCGATAGTGAAGCTTCCGCTGGACAAGCAGCGGTCACTACAGACGGGGGTGCAGGCTCTCCTTCAAAGTCAGTCGCACTCCTTAAGACGCCTCATGCACTTCCTCGGGAAGATGGTGGCGGCAATGGAGGCGGTTCCGTTTGCGCAGTTTCATCTGCGCCCACTTCAATGGGACATTCTCCGCCAATGGGACGGGAAGTCAACATCCCTGGACAGGAAAGTCTCCCTTTCCCAGACGGCCAAGGACTCTCTACAGTGGTGGCTTCTTCCCACCTCATTATCACAGGGAAGATCCTTCCTACCACCGTCCTGGGCGGTGGTCACGACAGACGCGAGTCTGTCAGGGTGGGGAGCAGTTTTTCTCCATCACAGGGCTCAGGGTACGTGGACCCAGCAGGAGTCCACCCTTCAGATCAATGTTCTGGAAATCAGAGCAGTGTATCTTGCCCTACTAGCCTTCCAGCAGTGGCTGGAAGGAAGGCAGATCCGAATTCAGTCGGACAACTCCACAGCGGTGGCATACATCAACCACCAAGGGGGGACACGCAGTCGGCAAGCCTTCCAGGAAGTCCGGCGGATTCTGATGTGGGTGGAAGCCACGGCCTCCACCATATCCGCAGTTCACATCCCCGGCGTAGAAAACTGGGAAGCAGACTTCCTCAGTCGCCAGGGCATGGACGCAGGGGAATGGTCCCTTCACCCGGACGTGTTTCAGGAAATCTGTCGCCGCTGGGGAAGGCCGGACGTCGACTTAATGGCGTCCCGGCACAACAACAAGGTCCCAACCTTCATGGCACGGTCTCGCGATCACAGAGCTCTGGCGGCAGACGCCTTAGTGCAAGATTGGTCGCAGTTCCGGCTCCCTTATGTGTTTCCACCTCTGGCACTCTTGCCCAGGGTGCTACGCAAGATCAGATCCGACTGCAGCCGCGTCATACTCGTCGCCCCAGACTGGCCACGGAGGGCGTGGTATCCGGATCTGTGGCATCTCACGGTCGGCCAACCGTGGGCACTACCAGACCGACCAGACTTGCTGTCCCAAGGGCCGTTTTTCCATCGGAATTCTGCGGCCCTGAACCTGACTGTGTGGCCATTGAGTCCTGGATCCTAGCGTCTTCAGGATTATCCCAAGGGGTCGTTGCCACCATGAGACAGGCTAGGAAGCCCACGTCCGCTAAGATCTACCACAGAACGTGGAGGATATTCTTATCCTGGTGCTCTGCTCAGGGAGTGTCTCCCTGGCCATTTGCATTGCCTACTTTTCTTTCTTTCCTGCAATCTGGGTTAGAAAAAGGTTTGTCGCTCGGCTCCCTTAAAGGGCAAGTCTCGGCGCTATCTGTCTTTTTTCAGAAGCGTCTAGCACGACTTTCTAAGGTACGCACGTTCCTGCAGGGGGTTTGTCATATCGTACCCCCGTACAAGCGGCCGTTAGATCCATGGGATCTGAACAGGGTACTGGTTGCCCTCCAGAAGCTGCCCTTCGAGCCTCTGAGGGAGGTTTCACTTTCTAGACTATCACAGAAAGTGGCTTTTTTGGTAGCGATCACATCTCTTCGGAGAGTGTCTGAGCTAGCAGCGCTGTCATCCAAGGCTCCCTTCCTGGTCTTCCACCAGGACAAGGTAGTGCTGCGACCCATTCAGGAGTTTCTCCCGAAGGTGGTATCCTCTTTTCATCTTAATCAGGATATCTCTTTGCCTTCTTTTTGTCCTCATGCAGTTCATCGCTATGAGAAGGATTTACATTTGTTAGATCTGGTGAGAGCACTCAGAATCTACATTTCCCGCACGGCGCCCCTGCGCCGTTCGGATGCACTCTTTGTCCTTGTCGCTGGTAAGCGCAAAGGGTCGCAGGCTTCCAAGGCCACCCTGGCTCGATGGATCAAAGAACCAATTCTTGAAGCCTACCGTTCTGGTGGGCTTCCGGTTCCATCAGGGCTGAAGGCCCATTCTACCAGAGCCGTGGGTGCGTCCTGGGCACTACGACACCAGGCTACGGCTCAACAGGTGTGCCAGGCAGCTACCTGGTCGAGTCTGCACACTTTCACCAAACATTATCAGGTGCATACCTATGCTTCGGCGGACGCCAGCCTAGGTAGAAGAGTCCTGCAGGCGGCAGTTGCCTCCCCGTAGGGGAGGGCTGTCTTGCAGCTCTAACATGAGGTATTTCTTTACCCACCCAGGGACAGCTTTTGGACGTCCCAATCGTCTGGGTCTCCCAATGGAGCGCCGAAGAAGAAGGGAATTTTGTTACTTACCGTAAATTCCTTTTCTTCTAGCTCCTATTGGGAGACCCAGCACCCGCCCTGTTGTCCTTCGGGATTTTTGGTTGTTTTTCGGGTACACATGTTGTTCATGTTGAATGGTTTTCAGTTCTCCGACGTTACGTCGGAGTGAATTTGTTTAAACCAGTTATTGGCTTTCCTCCTTCTTGCTTTTGCACTAAAACTGGTGAGCCAGTGATCCCACTGGGGGTGTATAGCCAGAAGGGGAGGGGCCTTACACTTTTTAGTGTAATTGCTTTGTGTGGCCTCCGGAGGCAGTGCTATACACCCCAATCGTCTGGGTCTCCCAATAGGAGCTAGAAGAAAAGGAATTTACGGTAAGTAACAAAATTCCCTTCTTCCTCCCTGCAGCAAGGCATTGAGTGTGGGCACCAGGCAGCTTCAGAACACTAACTTGCAGATTAACCCCATAACCTCATTCCTGTTAGAGAGAACCTGTCATCAGGTTTATCCCTTACACCAGTAATCCCTTATCCTTTATTACACGCCCTTATCCCTTCCACTAGTGAGCCCTTATATAGCTTATATACAGCATTCCTGAATGCTGTATATAAAAGATCCCAGACTGCTCTGTATAACATAAAAAAACACCTTTTTATAGTACTCACCTAGGGGACTGTGTGGTCTGATGGGTGTCACTGCTCTCGGGTCCAGCTCCTCCTCCATCTTGTGCAATCGCCATCCTCCTGCCCACCCCGGGAGCATGACACGTCCTGCGTCATTCACACAGAGGCCACGATTATTCTCCTGCACATGTGCACTTCTCTCTGCCCGGCTCAGGGCATATCAAAGTATTGTAGTGCATATGCACGGGCGGTCTTTGACATTTCCTCTTGCTTGCGCATTACAGTACTTTGCGCTGTCCTCAGTAGGGCAGATCAAAGTGTGCAGAAGCGCAATGGTGGCTTCTGTGTGGATGCCGTAGGACGCGTCATCCACCCGGGGCTGGGAAGGAAGACGGCGACTGCACAAGATGGAGGAGGCACTGGGCTGAGAGTAACGACCTTCATCAGACCAACCCGCCCCCTATGTGGGTATTATAAGGCCATGTGCCCACGGGAGCTTTTTGCTGCGGAGTTTGCCGCGGAAAACCTGCGGATTTTTCTGGATTTTCCAGATAAATCCGCAGGTTCTAGCATGTACAGGCACTCCCCATGTTACCCTAAGGGACATGGGTAGTGTCTGTGTCCACGCTGCGGAATCTCCTGTGGAGATCCCTCAGCTGCACCTAACTGCGTGTCAATTATTCATGCGGATTTACTTGCGGAGATTTCGGCCCTCCGCTATGGAGATGGAGGCCGGGACGTCCGCAGGTAAATCGCGTGAAAGTCCGCATGTTTCCCGCAGCTATTCCGCTTGAAACTCACAGCTAAAAATAGCTGCGGATGCCGGCGGGCAGCTGCGGGAAACATGCGGCCGTACCTGCGAATATATCCGCAGGTACGAGCGCCCGTGGGCACATGGCCTAAAGGTGTTTTTTATGCTATACAGAGCGGCCTGGGCTCTTATATACGGTATTCCAGAATGTTGTATATAAGAGCCCACTGGTGGTGGCCGCAGCTTATAGGGGAAAAACCTGGTGACAAGCTCCCTTTTAAGATTTGTTAGCCGTTGCTTCTATGCAATGCATAAATATCTTGTTTGTTTTTTCTCTCCTGTAGCATCGTTGTGCTTGCTGGTGACACGCTTCCCATTGAAGTTTATTGTCATGTGCCTGTCATGTGTGAAGAGCGCAGTATACCATATGCATATGTTCCTTCTAAATCCGTGAGTACAATACATGCACAACTTCAATGGCTAGTAACTTGAACCTATTGCAATGCAGTTTTGTAATGCCTCGCAGAATAAATTAATTTCTTTTATGTAATATTATGAATGCTATAAAGAGAAAACCCCAAAAGGTTGTGGTTTTTTTTTTTTATTTTTTCAATACGTGCATGTACCCTGTAATGGTATACCATGCTTGAGGAAGAGGCCTAAGTAATCTTGAAAGCTTGTTTTGTAACATTTATTTTTTGTTAGCCCTTTAAAAGGTATCATAACTATTTTTTTTTATTTTTTTTTTTCCTCTCCCTCTGAGAGAAATTAACTTTTGACTGACATGACATACTGGTACATCCAATTTTTCAATCCTTTCCGCAGGTAGATGTACTAATACATCATGCTAGTTATGCAGACGCAGCAGCTTCCACGGGAGCTTATCTTAAAAGGAATGTCATCTTTTTTTCTTTTCTGTCTGACAGCGGGATTTAACACACACCGGTGGGGAGCGTGTAATTCTCCTCCACCATCTGATGACCACTGTCATGATGAACTTCTTGTAACATGAATATCTCTTGTTGCAGGAAATCATCCAATAGAAGTGAGTGAAAGTGGGCCGGTGGTGGGACGGAACCATACAATGCTACAAATTGATGAGCAACATCAGGAAAGCCACTACTGCATAAGGGAGGTTGGTCACAAATGGGAAATTGTGCTGCTATATCTACGATAGAGGGTACTTATTAAATGTTTAATGCTAATTCCCTATTCAATTTGGTGTAAATCAGCACCAGTCTCATATGTGGCCTCCATCTTCACCTGAACCACCACTGGTGCAAATTACCGTTTCTTTGTCGCTCCATTGGGAGACCCAGACCATTGGTGTATAGCTATGCCTCCGGAGGCCACACAAAGTATTACACTAAAAGTGTAACGCCCCTCCCCTTCTGCCTATACACCCCCCGTGCTCACGGGCTCCTCAGTTTTTATGCTTTGTGCGAAGGAGGCTGACATCCACGCATAAGCTCCACAACTTAGTCAGCAGCAGCTGCTGACTAGGTCGGATGGAAGAAAAGAGGGCCCATAACAGGGCCCCCAGCATGCTCCCTTCTCACCCCACTTTGTCGGCGGTGTTGTTAAGGTTGAGGTACCCATTGCGGGTACACAGGCAGGAGCCACATGCTGTTTTCCTTCCCCAATCCCTTAATGGGCTCTGGGTGAAGTGGGATCTGGATCGGTCTCCAGGCACTGGGACCGTGCTCCCTCCGCAGCCCCTGGGAATCTGCAGGATAGGAGCTGGGTATCGTCAGGGACAAGGCCCTGCTACTATGAGGTACTCTGTGTCCCCGTGGGGACCGCGCATGGAGCGCTGGTGCCATACACATTACAGCACTGCTGGGTGTGTTAGTGCGCCGGGGACTACCGCGCATGGAGCGCTTGTGCCATACACATTGCAGCACTGCTGGGTGTGTTAGTGCGCCGGGGACTACCGCGCATGGAGCGCTTGTGACATACACATTGCAGCACTGCTGGGTGTGTTAGTGCGCCGGGAACTACCGCGCGGCCGCGCTTATTGCCGACCGCGCTTATAACTTTAGTCCCCGAATTCTGCGGCCTAGTGTCGTATATTCCCGCCCACAGGCCTGCCAGTCAGGGGAAGGGCGGGACGCTGCACAGATCGTCAGCGCTGAGGGCTGGAGCATACATTAGTATCCTCCTCCCTCCTCACTCAGTACACTGGGGCACTAGATTCCCGCACTTTTCTTGGGCACGCCCACTGTCTCCTCCTCCCCACAGAACGCCGGCAGCCATTCCTGTCAGCGATTCAGACGCTGGAGAGGAGAGACAACACAGGGAGACCCAGGCAGGGAATCTGGTGATCACACAACCGCTCTGAGCGGTCGGTAAGCAGCACCTGTGGTGCTGGCCCCACTGAGTACCGAAGTGTGTGTGTGTGTGTGTATATATATATATATATATATATATATATATATATATATATATATATATAATATATAGGCTTATAGGCTATACATTTGCACTGTACGGTCGCTCTGTTGATTTTTGGCTATATACCCTCCTGGTTGTTCTCAGAGGAGACAACATGTCATCCGCAAAAAGCAAGGGTGCCAAAGCACAGGCGTGCTTTGCAACATGTACCTGGCAGGTTCCACTGACCCTCATTGTGTGCAATGCTCGGCCCCTGTGGCACTTACTCAGCCGGAGCCTCTGCGACTGGTGGCCCAGGTGGAACCACCTGCTACCACTGTCCAGGTGACAGGGACGGAGTTTGCTGACAAACTGTCTGAGAGTATGGATAAATGGTCTGCTAAAATACTGGAAGCATTGCAGTCCAGACCGGTGATTCAGGCCCCGGGCACTATCCAATCATGGGACCCCTGGTCCCCCTCAATTGGAACAGCAAAGTGCCCCTGGGTTATCCCATAGGTCCCAGGGTGAGGTCTCTGACACGGACCGCAGTCCCAGGCCGCCCAAGCGGGGTCGCTGGGAAATTCCCTCCACTTCATCACACTGTTCAGGGTCCCAGCAGGGGGACTCTCTGGAGGATGAAGCGGAGGTATCAGATCAGGATTCTGATCCTGAAGCCGCTCTCAACCTAGATACACCTGAAGGTGACGCAGTAGTGAATGACCTTATAGCGACCATCAATCAGGTGTTGGATATTTCTCCCCCAGCTCCTCCAGTTGAGGAGTCTGCTTCTCAGGAGAAATTCCGTTTCAGGTTTCCCAAGCGTACATTAAATATGTTTCTGGATCACTCTGACTTCAGAGAGGCAATCCAGAAAAACCGAGACTGTCCAGACAAGCGTTTTTCCAAGCGCCTTAAGGACACACGTTATCCCTTCCCCCCCCGAGGTTGTCAAGGGCTGGACTCAGTGTCCTAAGGTGGATCCTCCAATCTCCAGACTGGCGGCTAGATCCATAGTTGCAGTGGAAGATGGGGCTTCACTCAAAGATGCCACTGACAGACAGATGGAACTATGGTTGAAATCCATCTATGAAGCTATCGGCGCGTCTTTTGCTCCAGCATTCGCAGCCGTATGGGCACTCCAAGCTATCTCAGCTTGTCAGGCGCAGATTAATGCAGTAACTCGTACATCTGCCCCGCAAGTGGTGTCCTTAACCACTCAGGCATCGGCGTTTGCGTCCTACGCCATTAATGCGATCCTGGACTCGGCGAGCCGTACGGCGGTAGCATCCGCCAATTCGGTGGTACTCCGCAGGGCCATGTGGCTACGTGAATGGAAGGCAGACTCTGCTTCCAAAAAGTTCCTAACCGGTCTGCCATTGTCTGGCGACCGCTTGTTTGGTTAGCGATTGGATGAAATCATTAAACAATCCAAGGGAAAGGATTCATCCTTACCCCAGTCCAAACCAAACAGACCTCAACCACGGAAGGTACAATCGAGGTTTCGGTCCTTTCGGACCGCGGGCAGGTCTCAATTTTCCTTGTCCAAAAGGCCTCAGAAAGATCAGAGGAACTCCGATGCATGGCGGTCTAAGTCACGTCCTAAAAAGACCGCCGGAGGAACCGCTCCCAAAGCGGCCTCCTCATGACTTTCGGCCTCCTCAAACCGCATCCTCGGTCGGTGGCAGGCTCTCCCGCTTTTGCGACGCCTGGCTGCCACAAGTAAAAGACCGATGGGTGAGAGACATTCTATCTCAAGGTTACAGGATAGAGTTCAGCTCTCGTCCTCCGACTCGTTTCTTCAGAACATCTCCGCCCCCCGACAGAGCCGAGGCTCTTCTGCAGGCGGTGGGCACCCTGAAGGCGGAAGGAGTGGTGATCCCGGTTCCTCTTCAGCAACGGGGTCACGGTTTTTACTCCAACTTGTTCGTGGTGCCAAAAAAGGACGGATCCTTCCGTCCCGTTCTGGACCTAAAACTGCTCAACAAGCATGTGAAAACCAGGCGGTTCCGGATGGAATCGCTCCGCTCCGTCATCGCCTCAATGTCCCAAGGAGATTTCCTGGCATCAATAGACATCAAAGATGCTTATCTCCACGTACCGATTGCACCAGAGCATCAGCGCTTCCTGCGTTTCGCCATAGGGGACGAACACCTTCAGTTCGTGGCACTGCCTTTCGGCCTGGCGACAGCACCACGGGTCTTCACCAAGGTCATGGCAACAGTGGTGGCAATCCTACACTCTCAGGGACACTCGGTGATCCCTTACTTAGACGATCTCCTTGTCAAGGCACCCTCTCAAGGGGCATGCCAACACAGCCTGAACATTGCTCTGGAAACTCTCCAGAGTTTCGGGTGGATCATCAATTTTCCAAAGTCAAATCTGACACCGGCCCAATCACTGACATATCTTGGCATGGAGTTTCATACTCTCTCAGCGATAGTGAAGCTTCCGCTGAACAAACAGCGTTCACTACAGACAGGGGTGCAATCTCTCCTTCAAGGTCAGTCACACCCCCTGAGGCGTCTCATGCACTTCCTAGGGAAGATGGTGGCAGCAATGGAGGCAGTTCCTTTTGCGCAGTTTCATCTGCGCCCACTTCAATGGGACATTCTCCGCAAATGGGACAGGAAGTCGACGTCCCTCGACAGGAACGTCTCCCTTTCTCGGGCAGCCAAAGCTTCCCTTCAGTGGTGGCTCCTCCCCACTTCTCTGTCGAAGGGGAAATCCTTCCTGCCCCCATCCTGGGCGGTGGTCACGACGGACGCGAGCCTGTCAGGGTGGGGAGCGGTCTTTCTCCACCACAGGGCTCAGGGGACTTGGACTCAGACAGAGTCCTCCCTTCAGATCAATGTTCTGGAGATAAGGGCAGTGTATCTTGCCCTAAAGGCGTTCCAGCCGTGGCTGGAAGGCAAACAGATCCGAATTCAGTCGGACAACTCCACAGCGGTGGCATACATCAACCACCAAGGCGGGACACGCAGTCGGCAAGCCTTCCAGGAAGTCCGGCGGATTCTGCTGTGGGTGGAAGTCACAGCCTCCACCATATCCGCAGTTCACATCCCGGGCGTAGAAAACTGGGAAGCAGACTTTCTCAGTCGCCAGGGCATGGACGCAGGGGAATGGTCCCTTCACCCGGACGTGTTTCAGGAGATCTGTTGCCGCTGGGGCACGCCGGACGTCGACCTAATGGCGTCCCGGCACAACAACAAGGTCCCGACATTCATGGCACGGTCTCAAGATCACAGAGCTCTGGCGGCAGACGCCTTAGTTCAGGATTGGTCGCAGTTTCAACTCCCTTATGTGTTTCCTCCTCTGGCACTGTTGCCCAGAGTGTTACGCAAGATCAGGGCCGACTGCCGCCGCGCCATCCTCGTCGCTCCAGACTGGCCGAGGAGGTCGTGGTACCCGGATCTGTGGCATCTCACGGTCGGCCAATCGTGGGCACTACCAGACCGACCAGACTTGCTGTCTCAAGGGCCGTTTTTCCATCTGAATTCTGCGGCCCTCAACCTGACTGTGTGGCCATTGAGTCCTGGATCCTAGCGTCTTCAGGATTATCTCAAGAGGTCATTGCCACTATGAGACAGGCTAGGAAACCAACGTCCGCCAAGATCTACCACAGGACGTGGAAAATATTCCTGTCGTGGTGCTCTGCTCAGGGTTTTTCTCCCTGGCCGTTTACCTTGCCAACTTTTCTGTCCTTCAATCCGGATTGGAAAAGGGTTTGTCGCTCGGCTCCCTTAAGGGACAAGTCTCTGCGCTCTCTGTCTTTTTTCAGAAGCGCCTAGCCAGACTTCCACAGGTACGCACGTTCCTGCAGGGGGTTTGTCACATCGTCCCTCCTTACAAGCGTCCGTTAGAACCCTGGGATCTGAACAGGGTGCTGATGGTTCTTCAGAAACCACCGTTCGAGCCAATGAGGGATATCTCTCTCTCACGCCTTTCGCAGAAGGTGGTTTTCCTAGTAGCAGTCACTTCACTTCGGAGAGTGTCTGAGCTAGCAGCGTTGTCGTGCAAAGCCCCCTTCCTGGTGTTTCACCAGGACAAGGTGGTTCTGCGTCCGGTTCCGGAATTTCTCCCTAAGGTGGTATCCCCCTTTCATCTCAATCAGGATATCTCCTTACCCTCTTTTTGTCCTCATCCAGTTCACCAATGTGAAAAGGATTTGCACTTGTTAGATCTGGTGAGAGCACTCAGATTCTACATTTCTCGTACGGCGCCCCTGCGCCGCTCGGATGCACTCTTTGTCCTTGTCGCTGGCCAGCGTAAAGGGACACAAGCTTCCAGATCAACCCTGGCTCGGTGGATCAAAGAACCAATTCTCGAGGCTTATCGTTCCTCGGGGCTTCCGGTTCCCTCAGGGCTGAAGGCCCATTCTACCAGGGCCGTGGGAGCGTCCTGGGCATTGCGGCACCAGGCTACGGCTCAGCAGGTGTGTCAGGCAGCTACCTGGTCGAGCCTGCACACTTTCACGAAACACTATCAGGTGCA
This sequence comes from Anomaloglossus baeobatrachus, assembly GCF_048569485.1. NCBI lineage: Eukaryota > Metazoa > Chordata > Amphibia > Anura > Aromobatidae > Anomaloglossus > Anomaloglossus baeobatrachus. Next base: position 218,991,604 of record NC_134356.1, on the reverse strand, counting down.
TACCTATGCTTCGGCAGATGCCAGCCTAGGTAGGCGAGTCCTTCAGGCGGCGGTTGCCCACCCGTAGGACGGAGCCGTTTACGGCTCTATTATGAGGTATTATTTACCCACCCAGGGACTGCTTTTGGACGTCCCAATGGTCTGGGTCTCCCAATGGAGCGACAAAGAAGAAGGGAATTTTGTTTACTTACCGTAAATTCCTTTTCTTCTAGCTCCAATTGGGAGACCCAGCACCCGCCCCTGTTTTTTGTGTACACATGTTGTTCATGTTGAATGGTTTCAGTTCTCCGATATTCCTTCGGATTGAATTTTCTTTAAACCAATTTATAATTTTTTCTTCCTTCTTGCTTTTGCACCAAAACTGAGGAGCCCGTGAGCACGGGGGGTGTATAGGCAGAAGGGGAGGGGCTTTACACTTTTAGTGTAATACTTTGTGTGGCCTCCGGAGGCATAGCTATACACCAATGGTCTGGGTCTCCCAATTGGAGCTAGAAGAAAAGGAATTTACGGTAAGTAAACAAAATTCCCTTCTTTATTTCAACTGGGCACCTACCAATACACCAGAACATACTTGGCTTTGTCATATTAACCCATGGGCCACATACGAGACTGGTGCTGATTTACACCAAATTAAACAGGAAATTAGCATTGAACATTTAATAAGTACACTCTATTGTAGATATAGCATTTCCCATTTGCGACCAGACACCCTTATGCTGTATGGGCTTTGCTGATGTCGCTCATCCATTTGAACACATGGTATGGTTCCAGGCTGAGCAATATTTAACGCCGGCCTACTTTCACTTCTATTGGATGATTTCCTGCAACAAGAGACATTCATGTTAAATTACATTAACACTAGAGTTTAAATCTAACCAGCTTCAAGGCATGTATCCAAGACGCTGGGATATACCTCTTCTGAAAACTACATAGTAGTATTTACCCATCTAGACTAATTTTAGTCCTTGATAAAGATCCAAATAGGGTCGAAGCGTTGGACTTTTTCCATTTCTATATATGCTGTAAATACAAGATAAATAGCGAGATTTGATCAACTTCCTTTTTCTTATTGGTGTGCCGAGGTTATTTTTCACTATTTAGCATTCACAGAAGATTAGCATTACTGCTGTTCAGAGCAATACTGAAGCAATCAGAGTATATGAACGTAAAGTCGTTGAAAAAGACTATAAAATCAATAAAAAGTAAAGAAAGTTTTTAAAAACCTAATAAAAGTTCAAATCAATAAAAAAATACACATCGGGCATTTCTGAAAGCAGCGATACCAAATCTATCAAAGTAATCTGATTGGTAAGGGATGTAGCGAGAAAAAATCAAAATAAGAGAATTACATTTTTATTTTTTTTTTTGGGGTTGCTGCAACATTGCAAAAAAATGTAATGAGGCAATCAAAACGTCACATCTACCTATAAATGGTATAATTAAAACACCAGCTCAAGATACAAAAAAATAAGCAGTCGCTAGGCCCAAGATCCTGAAAAATGAGAACCCTAGTGGACTCAGAAAATGGCAACAAAAGAGCAATTTATTTTTTTTCTTTCACCACTTAAAACTATACATGTTTAGTTAGTATCTGCGAACGTGTATTGACCTGGGGAATCATAATACCAGGTAATATATTGAACATGGTAAATAAAAAAAAAAAAACAAAAAACGTAGAATTGCACTTTTTTGAAATTTCACCGCACTTGGAATTTTTTTTTTCCATTTTCAAGTACAATATTGGGGCAGAATGAATGGTGTCACTCAAAAGTACAACTCTGCCCACAAAAAAATAAGCACTCGTATATAGCTATATTGACTGAAAAATAAGTTCACTAAAAATAAGTTAACTCTTGGAAGAAGGGGAGGGGGAAACAAAAATGGAAAATAGCACAGTAGTGAAGGGGTTAACTCATAGCTGTGCTCCTGCTTAACCACTGGGGCTGTTGCCATTACTGTCCTTAGCTTTTTAATTGTCACACACGTGACTAACTGGGTTTAACAAAATACCCATAAAAACCCTGTATACAGGGGTCACGATACAATGGAGGTCTGGGAAGCTAGGGAGAAGAAGGGTGCGGGGTCACCACCTGAACTCACCCTGCACTCCCGGACATCCCTATGCCGGTTCTTTCAACTTGTGGCCGACCACGTTCCTAAGCCCCCGCTTGCCCTAAACTCACCCTGGCTAGTGAGCAGGCTAATGAAATTGCTAGTCTCACCTCTACAATACAAAAACACAAGGTAGGAAAACAGACAGGGGAAATGGACGTGAAAAGGGAAAACACTCTAGGCAACTTCATTACAGCAAAACACTGCTGCATACAACACAACAGACTTCTTCCAGAGCAGGCTCCTTCTAAAGTGGACCACATAGAAATGAGGATACAGTTTCTATCACAGGCATCAGCTGCTTAGGCACATGATCTTAAATAGTGAAGGGAAGAAGGCTCAAAGAGCTGCACCTGAAACTACAGCTAGCAGCTAGGCAGGAAAGGGTGCTTCACCCTAACAGCACCACTAGCAAAAAGATGTTATTCAAGTAACAGCAGTGGGTCTACCAGCAGGGAGGCGCTGTGACCTTCTGATAACTGACTCACCCAAGGTCAACCCCTCAGGCGCTGGAGACACTCATGACATTAAGGCTATGTGCCCACGCTGCGGAAAATGCGCGGATTTTGCCGCGGATTTCTCACGGAAAAGCCGCGGATTTTCCAGAAATCTGCAGCACAGCTACTCCCCAGCCATTTCTATGGCATTTGGGAAATGCTGTGCCCACGCTGCGGATTTTTCCGCAGCGGAAATCGTGCGGATTTTCGTGCGGAAAAATCTGCAGCATGTCAATTGTTGCGGATTTTCGTGCGGATTTTGCCTTTTCAATTGAATTAAAAGAAAATCGCAAAATCCGCATCAAATCCGTACCTATGAAAAGGTGCGGATTCCGGGGGAAAGCTACGGATTTTGATGCAGAAAAATCCGCAGATACAGAGTCCCGTGGCACATAGCCTAACTCTTCAAATACCGCAATCAATTGCGATTGCAGCATTTGAAAAGATTTTGAGAGGGAGGGTCAATTTTTTTTTTTATTTTTATTATAAAACTGTGTAATGTGCAAAGCCAGCAAAGCATTTTTTTTTTTTTTTTTTTTTTGCTTTACTGGCTTTGCACATTAAACAGTGTTATAGAAAAAAAATTATATAACTGCCATTATTGTAATCATACATAGGATGTTGCAACTCATCATTTAACACCTTAACGACCGCGGACCGTACTGGTACGTCCTAAGCTTTCATAGTGTAATCAGCAGCAGTCGGCGGTGATCTGCACCCATGTCTAAGTTGTACTGCTGACATGTGCCTCGCAGGAGCAGGTGGATCCGTGATCCGCCCATGCCTGTTAACCTCTTAAATTGCGTTGTCAAAATGTTACAGCACGATTTAATTGTCCGTTGCGGTAAATGTTAACTCACACAGTGACGAGATCACTGTCAGCCAATGGGTTGCCATGGTAGCACAGGGTCATGTGATTACTCCTTTAGCTCACATGACTCCTTGTTTCAGCCGGCCGAGTACTGCCTGTTACAAGACACGAGCATTTCTGGTGATCTGATAAACAGAAATGATCAGACTGATGATCCTTATAGTCCTCTAGGACTAAAAGTTTAAAAATCTAAAAGTTCAAATCGCCCTCCTTTGACCACATTGAAAATTAAAGGGTTAAAAAAAAATACACACATTTCGTATTGCCACTTTCAGAAATGCCCGCTCTATCAAAATATAAAATAATTTAATCTGATCGGTAAATGGCGTAGCGGGAAAAATATTCCAAACGCCAAATTTACGTTTCTTTTGTCGCTGCAAATTTTGTGTAAAGTGCAATAACAGTCGATCAAAACATAGCATCTGCACAAAAATGGTACTGTTAAAAACGTCAGCTCGAGATGCAAAAAGTAAGCAATTACTGAGTCCCGTATCCCGAAAAATGGGAACGCTGCGGGTCATAGAATATGGCACAAAAAGTGGCACTTTTTTTTTTTTTTTTTTTTTTGGACAAACTGATATATATTTTTTAACTCCTTTTAAAAGGAAACCTATACATGTTTGGTGTCTACGAACTCGCACTGGCCAGAGGCATCACATTGACATCAGTTTTACCATATAATGAAAACTGACTTAAATATCCCAAAAACAATCATGCAATCGCACTTTTTTTTTTTGCAATTTTTTTCCACACTTTTATTTTTTTGCCATTTTCGAGTACACTATACGGTAAAACGTATGATTTTATTTAAAAGTACAGCTCGTCCCACAAAAAACAAGCCCTCATAGGGCAAGATTGACAGAAAAATAAAGCTACAGCTTTCGGAAGAAGAGGAGCAAAAAAAAAAAAAAAGAAACGAAAATTGGCCAGGGTGAAGGGTAGTGCTACTATTCGGTAGTGCTGTGATGAATTTATTATTATTTTTCTGCTTTCGTCACAAAAGTGTAATGTAGGAAATGTAAGAATAATATTGCTCGTTGTTGAGTGTTTTGTTTAGTTAATTGCCAGCCAGAATGTAACACTGATGTTATTTCTTTCCCTTAGGCCTTAGGTGCTGCTGCTGGCTCCAAGCGCCCAACCTGTGTAATATTAATAAAAACGAACGACGACTATGAAGATGCATTCAATGACTGTTTAGAGGAGGTGCAATCGCTTCCTCTCCCCTTCTGAGGGGTTCTATTACATACATTGGCCTGTTGGAGAGAAGACCACCCTGACCTACACAAAGATTCTTCTTTGCTGGACTTTAAGTTTCCAAATGTCCTTTGCATGTTGAAGACTTTGTACCACTGCAAATGTAATTATCGCAGAGGTTTCTTTGTAATTTTGACTTTTGTTTCTGCCTGGAAGAAGATGCAGATTTTTGTATTTTTTACTGTTTGATATACAGTTTGCCATAATATTTTGTGAGTATATTTTAGTAGTTCTTGATTGGGTCCTCTATGTAATGGATATATGGTGGTTTTTAATGTAAAAAAATTTCAATATAACATTTCCTTAACATAAAAAAGTTGCTCATTCTATAATGCAACTAAAAATGTATTTTCTGCTACATGAACAGTAAAGGGAATCCATTTTAAAATGCCATCTGTATGGTTAGTTATTTTTTCATGTACATCTGATGGATTTATTTTTTTAAATTAGAATTCCAGTATGTGTAATCATGTTTAACCTCTCCATGATAGTGGCCGTACTGGTACACACAATGTTCACAATGTTGAGTCTCCTGTATGATGGTACACAGCAGATGCTGGCATACTTCACAGCCAGCATCTGCATCTGACAGCATAGAGTAGATGGCGGACCAATGATGGTGCTTATGAAGATTAGACTATGGCTGGGCTTCATAGGTGACCGTGACTTTCTCCATACACTGCAATATTATGCTATTGAAGTATACATGTTCAAGTCTTCAAGCCTCTCTGCATCAAATGACATAATGTAGAAGAAAAATGGAATATTGTAGCAAGGAAGTCTCCTGAATGAGAGGCAACAGAAACACAGGTTGAGCAGATCTCTAATGCAAAGCAGTGCTAGCTGCATCAGACAATAATTTTCATGGGATGTACCCTGTTTCCCCGAAAATAAGACACTGTCTTATATTTTTTTTTTTTGCCCTGAAAAAAGCACTAGGTCTTATTTTCAGGGGGTGTCTTATTCTCGAGGAGACATGGTTGGGGGTAAGTTTACCCCCCACAAAAAGCAGACAACCCCCCCACCCCCATCCCAGGATCGTCATACTTACCAGCCCAGGGCGTCTGTATGGCTCACAGATCCTTCTGTGATCCATGAGGTACGCTGCATGCCTCCCTGCATCTGGCCGACATCAGATCTCACACACACACACAATATATATATGTATATGTGTGTGTATGTGTGTGTGTGTATATAATATATATATTATACTCCATACTCCACACTCTCTCACTCACACACACCCCACAATCCCAGCAGCTGTGCTGCACGCCGTGCTCCTGCCGACACTCACAGATCTGATCGCATACACTCACACACCCCACTTCTCCCTGTGCCCTCCGGTGGGCAGTCCCAGCAGCTGTGCTGCACACCGTGCTCCTCTGCCGACACTCACAGATCCGATCGCATACACTCACACACACACACACACACACACACACATACACATCAGAACACACGCACACATCCGATCGCATACACACACACACACGATATCGCACATACGCACTCACAACATCCGGAGATTCCACATGTTTCCGGCCATGTGATCCTCCGGTAGGTCCTGGAAGGTCACTGCACGCACAGTATCGCCGCCGAGAAGCAAGCAATAACACTGGATGTTGTGAGTGTGTGGATGCGATCTGATGTGTGTGAGTGTGATCTGATATATGTGTGTGTGTGTGTGTGTGTGTTCCGCCGCTGCAGGACCTTGATGCGCTCACCTGCTCCCGGTCGGCTTCTGGTGAGTATGATCGGGGGTCTTCTTTCTTCTGTCTTCTCTCTTCTGGGGGTGCCTGCTGCCTATAATGAAGTGTCCTGCAGTGTCTTTAACTCTTTCACCGCTGCATGACACTTCATTATTGACCGCAGCTATGTCTTATTTTCAGGGGATGTCTTATATTAAAGCATCCCTGAAAACTCCTGCTATGTCTTATTTTCGGGGAAACACGGTACTGACTTTTATGTGTCTAGATGGAGCTCTGTATTAATTGTGTTAATTATAAAGGGGACCTTGAGATTTAGAAGGAACCTTGATAGCAGATAAATGCTGTGCACAGTTTGGGCTGCATAAATCAACCCCTGATGTATTACCTCTGCCAGTTATTCTGCTACGAAACTTTCCAGCACATGTAGGCAGAGACCTATCAGGCGTAGGGAAGAAGCCTCCGGGATCCGCCTGTCCTGCTAGTCTGCAATGCGGCTCGATCCCTGACTGGCAATCAATGTATGTTCTTCTTTGAAGTGCTGGAGAGTTTGATAGTGAATCATACCTGGCTGTGATCATACAGTCAATGGCTGGTACTTACTGCCAATACCGTGGGCAGCATGTATCAGCTGTCAGGTTCATGTTAAGAATCCGGGATGCACCAATAAGCTTTGCAATCATAAACATTAAAATTGCCGTAAAAACATTAATTGACGAGAGAAAAAACAAAGGAGTTGCAAGTAGCGTTTTTTAAAAAAGGTAAGATGCCACAAAGCAGCGAATGCAGTCTGTGCCGCATGTGACCGCATCTTGCCGCAATTCTGTTGCTAATGCGTTGAAATGACAACGCATTTGTAATGGCTCTGGCTTTGCGCCAAAAAGTCCATTCATGCCGCAGTTAAAAAACCGTAGTGTGAAATCAAAATTACTGGCCGTTCCATATAAAATCAGATTTCTTTGTCGCTCCTAATTGGGAGACCCAGACAATTGGGGTGTATAGCTACTGCCTCCGGAGGCCACACAAAGTACTACACTTAAAAGTGTAAGGCCCCTCCCCTTCTGGCTATACACCCCCCCCCGTGGGATCACGGGCTCCTCAGTTTTATGCTTTGTGCGAAGGAGGCCAGACATCCACGCATAGCTGCACTGTTTAGTCAGCAGCAGCTGCTGACTATGTCGGATGGAAGAAAAGAGGGCCCATACTAGGGCCCCCAGCATGCTCCCTTCTCACCCCACTTTCTGTCGGCGGTGTTTAAGGTTGAGGTACCCATTGCGGGTACGGAGGCTGGAGCCCACATGCTGATTCCTTCCCCATCCCCATTAGGGCTCTGGGCGAAGTGGGACTTTACCGGTCTCCGGGCACTGAGGCCGTGCTCCATCCACAGCCCCTGGAGGATCTGCTGGATACGGAGCGGAGTTTTCTCAGGGACAGGACCCTGCTCCATCAAGGTACTCCGTGTCCCCGTGCTTATCGCACGCACACTGCAGCATTGCTGGGTGTGTTAGTGCGCCGGGGTAAACAGCGCTGCTTCCTCTGCGCATAGAAACTTCTCTAGAAAGACATCTGCTGAGTGAGGTGACTTTGTACGATCGGCCGATCCGGCCGCTGGGGTCAGTGTTTACTGGTCGCGGCTGGGATTTGTGGTGCGCCGGGGACTTCCGCGCTGGCCGTGCATATATGACGGCCGCGCTAGATTACTACAGTCCCCGGCTTTTGCGGCCTAGTTCGTATCGTTCCCGCCCCCGGACCTGCCAGTCAGGAGGAGGGCGGGACGCTGTACAGTCCAGCAGCGTTAAGAGCTGGAGTCTGTTTTACATACTCCAGCCCTCACACTAGGCACAGGGGGACGCAGTTTCCCGCTCTTTTGTTTGGGACGCCCACGGTCCGCCCCTCTTCACAGGACGCCGGCAGCCATTCCTGCCTGCACGCTGAGCTGCAGAGGGGAGGCTGGGAGACCCAGACAAGGGATTCTACGACCTCACACCCGCTTTTCAGCGGGCGGTAAGCAGCCCTCAAGGGCTCTCCCCCACTTGTGCCATAGTGTACTTTGTATTTTGTGCTGGCAATACTTTGCACTGTACAGTCGCTGGTAGTTTTCTGCTATATACCCTCCTTAGATTTCTCAAGGAGATAACAGCATGTCGTCCGCAAAAAGCAAAAGTGCCAAGGCACGGACTTTATATGCTGCTTGTACCGCATGTGGGGCTACTCTACCGGCAGGTTCCACTGACCCCCATTGTGTGCAGTGCTCGGCCCCCGTGGCAATTGCTCAGCCGGGGCCGCTGCTAGAGGTGACCCAGGGAGAACCACCTGTAAATGCTGTCCAGGTGACAGGGACGGAGTTTGCAGCTTTTGCTGACAGATTGTCTATGACTATGTCTAAAATTCTTGAAACATTGCAGTCTAGACCAGTAACTCAGACCATGGGCACTGTTGATCCATTGCCCCCTGGTCCCCCTCAGCTGGACCACTTCCTAGCTCCGGGGGTGTCACATGCACCCCAGGGTGACGGCTCTGACTCGGACGACAGTCCCAGACAACCCAAGCGGGCTCGCTATGAGCGACCCTCAACTTCATCACACTGGTCAGGGTCCCAGCGGGACGACTCTCTGTGTGATGAGGCGGATGTAACTGATCAGGAGTCTGATGCTGGGGCCGCTCTCAATCTAGATACCCCGGATGGTGACGCCATAGTGAATGATCTTATAGCGTCCATCAATAGGATGTTAGATATTTCTCCACCAGCTCCTCTTGCGGAGGAGGCAGCTTCACAGCAGGAGAAATTCCATTTCAGGTATCCCAAGCGTAAATTAAACACGTTTCTGGACCACTCTGACTTTAGAGACGCAATCCAGAAACACCACGCTTATCCAGATAAGCGTTTTTCCAAACGGCTTAAAGATACACGCTATCTTTTTCCCCCTGACGTGGTCAAGGGCTGGACACAGTGTCCCAAGGTGGACCCTCCAATCTCCAGGCTTGCAGCCAGATCTCTAGTTGCAGTGGAAGATGGGGCGGCACTTAAAGATGCCACTGTCAGACAGATGGAGCTCTGGTTAAAATCCATCTATGAAGCTATTGGAGCGTCGTTGGCGCCAGCATTCGCAGCCGTATGGGCACTCCAAGCTATTTCAGCTGGGCTTACACAGGTCGACACGGTCACACGTACATCTGCTCCGCAGGTGGCACCCTTGACCTCTCAAATGTCTGCATTCGCGTCTTACGCGATTAATGCTGTCCTAGACTCTACGAGCCGTACGGCGGTGGCGTCAGCCAACTCTGTGGTTTTACGCAGAGCCCTGTGGTTGAGAGAATGGAAGGCAGATTCTTCTTCCAAGAAGTGCTTAACCAGTTTGCCTTTTTCTCGTGACCGATTGTTTGGTGAGCGTTTGGATGAAATCATTAAACACTCCAAGGGTAAGGATTCATCCTTACCTCAGCCCAGACAAAACAAACCTCAACAGAGGAGGGGACAGTCTGGTTTTCGGTCCTTTCGAGGCTCAGGCAGGTCCCAATTCTACTCGTCCAAAAGGACTCAAAAGGATCAGAGGGGCTCAGATTCTTGGCGGACTCAATCACGCCCAAAAAAGCCAGCCGGAAGAACCGTTACCAAGACGGCTTCCTCATGACTCTCAGCCTCCTCTCTCCGCATCCTCGGTCGGTGGCAGGCTCTCCCGCTTTGGCGACATTTGGTTGTCACAGGTCAAAGACCGTTGGGTGAGAGACATTCTGTCTCACGGGTACAGGATAGAGTTCTGCTCTCGTCCTCCAACTCGCTTCTTCAGAACTTCCCCACCGCCCGACCGAGCCGATGCTCTGCTGCAAGCGGTGTCCGCTCTAAAGGCGGAAGGAGTGGTGACTTCTGTTCCTCTTCAGGAACAAGGTCACGGTTTTTACTCCAATTTGTTTGTGGTGCCAAAGAAAGACGGGTCGTTCCGTCCCGTCCTGGATCTAAAGCTGCTCAACAAACACGTAAAAACCAGGAGGTTCCGGATGGAATCTCTCCGCTCCGTTATCGCCTCAATGTCTCAAGGAGATTTCCTAGCATCAATAGACATCAAGGATGCTTATCTCCACGTGCCAATTGCGCCAGAGCATCAGCGTTTTCTACGCTTCGTTATAGGAAGCGAACACCTGCAGTTCGTAGCTCTACCTTTCGGGCTGGCGACAGCCCCTCGGGTCTTCACCAAGGTCATGGCAGCAGTAGTAGCAGTCCTGCACTCGCAAGGTCACTCCGTGATCCCGTATTTGGACGATCTACTTATCAAGGCACCCTCTCAAGAGGCATGCCAACACAGCCTGAACGTGGCACTGAAGACTCTCCAGAGTTTCGGGTGGATTATCAACTTTTCAAAGTCAAATCTAACCCCGACCCAATCACTAACATATCTTGGCATGGAGTTTCATACTCTCTCAGCGATAGTGAGACTTCCACTGGACAAACAGTGCTCGCTACAGATAGGGGTGCAATCTCTCCTTCAGGGCCAGTCGCACCCCTTGAGGCGCCTCATGCACTTCCTAGGGAAGATGGTAGCAGCAATGGAAGCAGTTCCTTTTGCGCAGTTTCATCTGCGTCCACTACAATGGGACATTCTCCGCCAATGGGACGGGAAGTCGACGTCCCTCGACAGGGAGGTCTCCCTCTCTCAGGCAGCCAAGGAATCTCTCCGGTGGTGGCTTCTTCCCACCTCATTGTCAAAAGGAAAGTCGTTCCTACCCCCATCCTGGGCGGTGGTCACGACAGATGCGAGTCTATCAGGGTGGGGAGCAGTTTTTCTCCACCACAGGGCTCAGGGTACGTGGACTCGGAAAGAGTCCACCCTTCAGATCAATGTTCTGGAGATCAGAGCAGTCTACCTTGCCCTACAAGCCTTCCAACAGTGGCTGGAAGGCAAGCAGATCCGAATTCAGTCGGACAATTCCACAGCGGTGGCATACATCAACCACCAAGGGGGAACACGCAGTCGGCAAGCCTTCCAGGAAGTCCGGCGGATTCTGACGTGGGTGGAAGACACGGCATCCACCATATTCGCCGTTCACATCCCAGGCGTAGAAAACTGGGAAACAGACTTTCTCAGTCGCCAGGGCATGGACGCAGGGGAATGGTCCCTTCACCCGGACGTGTTTCAGGAGATCTGTCGCCGCTGGGGGATGCCGGACGTCGATCTGATGGCGTCACGGCACAACAACAAGGTCCCGGTTTTCATGGCACGGTCTCACGATCACCGAGCTCTGGCGGCAGACGCCTTAGTTCAAGATTGGTCGCAGTTCCGGCTACCGTATGTGTTCCCACCTCTGGCATTGTTGCCCAGAGTGCTCCGCAAAATCAGGTCCGACTGCCGCCGCGCCATTCTCGTCGCTCCAGACTGGCCAAGGAGGTCGTGGTACCCGGATCTGTGGCACCTCACGGTAAGCCATCCGTGGGCACTACCAGACCGTCCAGACTTGCTGTCTCAAGGGCCGTTTTTCCATCTGAATTCTGCGGCCCTGAACCTGACTGTGTGGCCATTGAGTCCTGGATCCTAGCGGCCTCAGGTTTATCTCATGAAGTGGTTGCCACCATGAGACAGGCTAGGAAACCATCCTCCGCCAAGATCTACCACAGGACGTGGAGGATATTCCTATCTTGGTGCTCTGCTCAGGGAGTTTCTCCCTGGCCTTTTGCATTGCCTACTTTTCTTTCCTTCCTGCAGTCTGGGTTGGAAAAAGGTTTGTCGCTTGGCTCCCTTAAGGGTCAAGTCTCCGCGCTATCCGTATTTTTTCAGAAACGCCTGGCGCGACTTCCTCAGGTACGCACGTTCCTGCAAGGGGTTGGTCATATCGTCCCCCCTTACAAGCGGCCATTGGAGCCCTGGGACCTGAACAAGGTTCTAATTGCTCTCCAAAAGCCGCCTTTCGAGCCTATGAAGGAGGTTTCCCTTTCTCGTCTTTCACAGAAAGTGGCCTTTCTAGTGGCGGTCACGTCTCTTCGGAGAGTGTCCGAGCTGGCGGCGTTATCATGCAGATCTCCATTCCTGGTGTTTCACCAAGACAAGGTAGTTCTGCGTCCAATTCCAGAATTTCTTCCCAAGGTGGTATCTTCCTTTCATCTCAATCAAGATATCACTTTACCGTCTTTGTGTCCGCATCCAGTTCACCAATTTGAAAAAGGTTTGCATTTATTGGATCTGGTGAGAGCACTCAGGATCTACATTTCCCGCACGGCGCCTCTGCGCCGCTCGGATGCACTCTTTGTCCTTGTCGCTGGTCAGCGTAAAGGGTCGCAAGCTTCCAAATCCACCCTTGCGCGTTGGATCAAGGAACCAATTCTTCACACCTACCGTTCTGCTGGGCTTCCGATTCCATCAGGACTGAAAGCCCATTCTACCAGAGCCGTGGGTGCGTCCTGGGCATTACGGCACCAGGCTACGTCTCAGCAGGTGTGCCAGGCGGCTACCTGGTCGAGTCTGCACACTTTTACCAAGCATTATCAGGTGCATACCTACGCTTCGGCGGATGCCGGCCTAGGTAGACAAGTCCTTCAGGCGGCGGTGGCTCACCTGTAGGAAAGGGCTGTTTGACGGCCCTATCACGAGGTATTCTTTTACCCACCCAGGGACTGCTTTTGGACGTCCCAATTGTCTGGGTCTCCCAATTAGGAGCGACAAAGAAGAAGGGAATTTTGTTTACTTACCGTAAATTCCTTTTCTTCTAGCTCCAATTGGGAGACCCAGCACCCGCCCTGTTTTCTTAGGAAATTTGTTTTTTTTTTTCGGGTGCACATGTTGTTCATGTTGAACAGTTCAGTTCTCCGAGGTTGTTTCTCGGGTTGAATTTGTATTTAAAACAGTTATTGGCTTTCCTCCTTCTTGCTTTTGCACTAAAACTGAGGAGCCCGTGATCCCACGGGGGGGTGTATAGCCAGAAGGGGAGGGGCCTTACAGTTTTAAGTGTAGTACTTTGTGTGGCCTCCGGAGGCAGTAGCTATACACCCCAATTGTCTGGGTCTCCCAATTGGAGCTAGAAGAAAAGGAATTTACGGTAAGTAAACAAAATTCCCTTCTTTGATCTGTCCTAGAACAAACTCAATAATGAAAGTCTGGCTCTGGAAAAAAAATTTGGACAGGACTCTGACATCTGTGTGCTGTCAGTTTTTCACTAATTGATACTTACAAAACCTCCATAAGTGGGTATTTTTCCTCCACATTTGATAAAAACTGACATGCTGATCAAACTAGCGGATTTTCTGCATCGAATACATTTATAGGGGGAAAAAAACATCATGTTAAACTCTGAACCCACAAGAGACATTGCCATGTTGTAGACTTTATAAAAACTCACAGCAGGTCAGTTTACACAGTGAAAAAAAAAAAAAAACCGGTTGAGATTTTTATAAATCCCCCTCCACTTTGCTGGTACTGTAAGATGCTACGTTATTTGCATAGCATCAACGATACAAGCTGTTCAACTTTTAAGTATAAGGAGCTATACTATACCACCCTTTGTCTGAGGGAGCAGTCACACGGTCGTATAACTCGTTCGAGGATCGCATAGCAATGCTCTGACTTGCCGGCGGCTCTCCTGACACAAGCATGATAGCATGTATTTCTATTCAGCAGTCATGCCCAGGTCAGGAGAGCCACTGGCAAGTCAGAGCATTGAGATGCTATCCTTATACAAGTTTTATGGCCATGTGACTGCGTCCTAATGAGTAGACTCAGTAGTGTACCACCAATAGTGGTAGCCATGGGGCCCGTGTGACTCATGGATACTCAGTATTGCCACTGGACACTTCCCAGCCTGGCATCACACTTTCTACTCTATCTGCATCCTGGATGAAGATACAGTTGAAGTCAATGATGGACCAGGGAGCTGCCTCTTCCTTCATTTTCCCTGTGAGTCTGACCTCTGATGTTCTGTGGGATCATCATACAGTGCTTGTGAAGGGATTCATTGCAGGGCTATCATACTGTATTTGGGGGCTATGAAAGGGATATCTTAGTACATAGGAACCCTAAGGGGCATCAGTAGGAGCAAACTAAGGCTATGTGCGCATGTTGCGTAATTGCATGCAGTTACACTGCGATCTGCAGTGTAACTGCATGCGCCCTGCGTCCCCAGCACAATCTATGGAGATTGTGCAGGAGCCGTGCGCACGTCGCGTATTAGAGCGCAGCGCTTCGGCTGCTGCCCAAAGTGCACGTTCTAAGAAGTGACATGTCAGAAATTTCCGCAGGACCAGCACATAGCCTAACTTTGTAAGAGCTGCAACGTTGTGAGACATGCTCTTTTGTGACCCCCGCTGAATATTTTATATGGGGAGGTGCAATTAGCTCTTCTGTTTTGGGGGCCCATGACCTTGATGTATGCCCCTGGATAGAATACTAGCATAAGGCTGGTACCACACAGTCTATAGTTGAAAAACATTATTTTTTTTGTGGTTTGGGGGGGGGTTCCCTTTCCTAAAATGCTACAACCAGATGGTATTTTTTTTACCTAAATGTGTGTTCTTAGTTTTTATGCAGGATGCAGCCAGGCCCTTCAGTGTTGGTTGGGAGAACTGGGGTGTCTGTCCTGTGTGTTACACTTATATAGTGCTGCGCAGCCCACCTGATCTAAAAGTATGGCCCTCGTCAATAGGCGGAAAGCCAGACACTGTGCATCACACGTACCTGTGTGACCGGCGCCCTATGCAAGCCTCATGTCTGGGTATGTCTAATACTGGGCAACCATCCCCTCCATGAATTGGTGGGTTGACAGTGGTCGTTTCATCAGCAGTTTGCACCTTTGCCATGGGGGCCTGCTGCATTGACCTTGTGTTTGTAATGGCCGTTTTTCTTTTTGTCATTTGCTTTTTTTCTGTAGTCAAATTTTTTTTTTCCAGTCTCCGAGCACATCATTCTCTAGCTACGGTGTTTTGTTTTTTTTTCCTGACATTTCCATTGGCTTCTTTATAGACCTTGAAAAACATATGTACAAATGTGTCGTATTAAACTGAGACTAATAAAGCCTGTACAAAAATCATTAATATCTAGGTTTTGTGCAAGTGTGTAGGCTGAATAATAATAATAAAAAAAAAGTGCATATAAAGGAATATGGAGAAGCAAGGATTCTGTGCTCCCTCTGCAGGAGCATCCTACAACTACACCTTAAACAGTCCTAGCAAAACCTCCAGACTGATTCTGTGAGATATGATTACTTGGTGTTATTGCTATGACTTTCATTGCAGTCATCTATAATTATATTAGAACATGGCTGCTGCACCAACAAGTCATTAGAAGGGGCAGGAAGGTTAATAGTTTGTGTCAAGATGACTCTAAAGCCAAGTGCACACTGTCTGTGGTCCACATTTAACATATAAGCCTATTGGTATGTGGCGCCCCTGACCCGGTCAGGCACCACTGAGTACTGGACCCATGCTGGGACAGTACTTCCAGGTAATCCTAAGGGCCAGATTGAGGTGTGTACGCACAGACACATAGCAACCAGTTCTCCCACACCAGTAGATGGGACCCTTGGGTAGTCTCCGGAGGAGGCTAGCCTTCAAATCTTGTCAAGGGGTGGAGCGGAGGGGCTGGGAGCTAAAGTGCAGAGGTTGTCAGGAAAGGAGGAGAGCCAGTCTGGTGGTGGTGATCAGCGGTCGCGAGGTGGATACGTGCGCTCACACTAGTCAGACCCTGCACGGGGTAGTAGCCGTTAGCGGGAGAGAACTGTCACCTGGTCAAGACAGAGGTGTGCCTGGTGACTAGGCACGTACGGGGTACAGGTCCCTAGAACAGACTACAGTTTAACTATCTGCTAAACCTGCTCGTGAGGGGAACTACATGTACCTCACAGAGTCCGAGCCTCAGCAGCAACGCAGGGACCCATAAGGGGACAGAGCCTGGAGCCATCTCACTTGATCTATGCAGCCGGCAAACGGGCCAAACACAGGGGAGAAAAGGCAGTAGCGACTCCTTGGATAGACCCCCATGGTACTCCACGTCAGGGGGTTATCCGAATACAGAGTGCTAGGAAGGCGAGCTAACAGGTTAACCTCAGACTAACCCGAAGGAGCTCCTGGTCCTGCCTGGTTCATCACAGCAACGCCCGGGTCAGCTCACCGAAACATCTGAAGGGAGTAAAAACCAGTTAAGACTTTTGGACTCGGCCTGTGTTATTCCGGGACCTGCTACCCTGCTCACCCGAGCCCCTGGGGTCTGCCTCACTCACGGGAGGCTACATTATCTGGCTGCAGACCCCATCAGCCCCAGACGCTCGTAAAATCTGCAGTGGCGGTCATTCACATCCCTGACCGCAAGCCGTGAGTGGCGTCACGACTCATACAAAACTGACATTACCTGTGTGCCATATTGAAGAAGCCCTGTGGCGTCCCTGAAGAGGATCAGCATTCCTGGGGTGTCACATCTCTTATTTGGCGTCACGAAGAGGATCCTGGACTAGACCCGTTCAGACGGGTGACAGTGTGCCTCTGCGGTCCAATCAAAAAATTTGAACCGCTGCCATTTTTCTTTGCCACCGTTGAAAGTGCGCCATCGAAAAGGCTGCACCCCGCGAAGACGAAGTAACTGCCCACAGAGAGGAGTGACCATCCCAGAATCCCCAGAGCGCTCTGACCCCGCGAGAGGAGGAGGTGACCTGCAAAGGAAGACAGGAAGTGCCCCGATTGGAGGAAGGAAGCGGAACTCTGAGGGAAGATGGACACCGTGAGTACTACTGCCCCCAGCCAGGGTGCCGCAGCCCAAGCGACGCCTGGTCCCAGCGCGGTGAGCGCAGCGGCGCCTAGCTCCAGTGCGGCAGCCGCGCCAGCCGAAATCTCCCCAATCATGCCGGTCTACTTAACGTACGTCCCAGGGGCGACCTGGCTGCCCCAATACGCTGGCAAGGCGGATACCCACCCTGACTGGATTCAATAAGAAGATTGGCACCCTGCTGGACATGTACGCAATGATCGGCAAGCAGAGGGCCGCAGTGGTGCTGGAGCAACTGACTGGAGCAGCAGGACTAGAGGCTGAGGCCTGGACCAGTCATGATAGGGGCTCTGTAGACACCATTTTTACCAAGATGAAAGCTGCCTTTGAAAATCGCACTGAGGCAGAGCTGGGAATGGGCTTCTATAACTGCTGCCAGAGGCCCCAAGATAGTATTATAGACTATGCCCTCAGGTTGCAAGCCACACTGCGGGCCCTCAAGCTCATGGACCCTGTCAGTGATCGGGAGAGGAACAGGATGATGACAGAACAGTTCTTGCAGGGCCTGCACTCCTCTGAGGATAGAAAGCAGATGAGGCTGTGGTCCCTGGAACACAGTGATGTGGACTTTGCCATTCTGAAAGACAGGGCCGTGAAAGCACTCCAGCCCCCCATTGACACGGACCCCATCCAACCAGCATAGTCCGCCAGCACCCCAACTGCGGGAGCAGAATCCTCCTCGCAGGCTCTGGTAGCAGCAAAAGGACTCGTAACCTCAGCTGAAACCTCAGATACCCTGTCCTCCCAGGTGCAACAGCTCAGCAAGGACGTTGCCCGGATCCTGAAAGCAATGCAACTCCCACCAGAATCCAAAACCCCTCACAGAATCCTGCTAGCTGACAGTCCAGAAGACGTCCCTTGGATGCGAGGGAGAAAAGGTCCCTCATCCCGAGGGAGGAGCAACGATCGCTATGACTCATCCGGACAACCCATCTGCCGCTGTTGCAAGGAAGCAGGCCACTATGCGAGAGTCTGTCCTTTAAATGGGCTAAACCTGGGGCCAAGGGCCAATCCTCAGGATTAAGAAAACCTGGCACAGCTGTCTGCCGTGACCAGTATGTGGGTGGACGACCAGTCCTGTTCATCACCCTGGACCGGATCCCAACCCCAGCATTATTGGACACCGGCTCTCAGGTAACGACAATCCCGTATGTCCTTTATCGCAGGTTTTGGTCGGACAACGATCTCCGACGACCGGACCCTGACCTTACCATCTATGCAGCTAATGGACAACCTATAGGAAGTGACCATAAAGGTGGGGAGGCAGGAATTGAAGGGACAAGGACTAATTGTTGTAGATAATGATGCTAAGGAAAGGAACCCACAAATCATTTTAGGCACTAATGTCATTGAGAATTGCCTAGGAGAAGTGTTGTTGTTGCTTCAACAGATTGCTGAGGTTTTTGAGGGCGGACAATGGAGAGCCTTGCAAAGAGAGATCCAAGTCATCTTGCGGAAGCAACAAGTACACCAGACTGGCGGAGAAATCGGTAGTGTATGGGTGATAGATGCCAACCCCATTGTGATACCCCCACGGAGCCAAATGATGATGTGGTGCAGGACAGCGGTAGGTCTCGGGGGACGGGATTACCAGGCTGTAGTAGAACCCTCTCATTCAGAACACTGGCCCACGATCCTGACAGCCAGAGGGGTAGTTGACGTACACAAGGGAAGGGTACCCGTATGAGTGCTGAACTGTGGGGAGGAGGAAGCTAGACTACCAATATACGCTACCATTGCCAAACTGTTTACCTGCCCAAACAACGCTATACAGCCTGTGGGCCCCCTGACGCAAGCTGACTCAAAAGGGGACGAGACTTCCCAAGAACAATTAGAGGACTGGTGTCAAAAACATCATGTGGGGACTGACTCTACCCCCATCTACCAAAAACAAGGGGTTCACCGGGTCATACAGGAGTACGACCAGGTTTTCAGTAAAAACCCACTAGACTTTGGGAGAATCAATGGGGTGCAACATCACATACCCACAGGCAGCCATCCTCCCATTAAGGAAAGCCATAGGCCTGTACCACCAGCCCATTACCAGCGCGCCAAAGACATGCTGAAGGACATGAAAGAGGCAAGAGTCATTAGGGACAATTGCAGTCCTTGGGCAGCTCCCCTAGTCCTGGTGAAAAAGAAGGATGGCACAATGAGGATGTGTGTGGACTATAGACTGATAACCCAGATAACACACAAGGATGCCTACCCCTTGCCACGGATAGAAGAATCCCTCGCTGCTCTAAAGGCCTCTAACTACTTTTCTACCCTAGATCTCACTAGTGGCTACTGGCAAGTTTCTGTAGCAGAAGAAGATCGGGAGAAGACGGCCTTCACCACCCCCATGGGCCTCTGTGAGTTCAACAGCATGCCATTTGGACTTTGTAACGCTCCCGGGACCTTCCAGAGGATGATAGAGTGCTGCCTGGGACACCTCAACTTTGAGACTGTCCTGCTCTATCTGGATGATGTCATCGTGTACTCCAAGACCTATGAGGACAACTTGAAACACCTAGCTGAAGTCTTTGAAGCACTCTCCCGATATGGGATGCAGCTGAAGCCATCCAAGTGCCATTTACTAAAGCCGAAGGTCCAATACCTAGGTCATATGGTCAGTGCGGAAGGAGTACCACCGGACCCAGAGAAGGTCACAGTCATCCAGAACTGGCCCAGACCCACCACCGTCCGGGAGATGCGTCAGTTCCTTGGCCTGGTAGGCTACTACAGGAGGTTCATCAAGGGTTATACGAAGATGGCGGCGCGTTTGCGAGAGCTCCTGGTAGGCCAAGCAAAGAAGAGGAAAACCTCCGGCCCACCGTTCAACTGGGGAGAAGCAGAAGAACACTCCTTCAGACAAATGAAAGGGGCCTTGACGGGTGAAGAGATTCTAGCCTACCCTGACTACAATCTACCATTTGTGCTGTACACCGATGCCAGTAATGTAGGGCTAGCAGCAGTGCTTTTACAGGTGCAGAAAGGCAAGGAACGTGTGATCGCTTATGCCAGCAGGAAGCTCCGGCCTACTGAAAGAAACCCAGAAAACTATAGCTCATTTAAGTTAGAGTTCCTGGCCATGGTCTGGGCTATCACAGAGCGATTCAAGCACTACCTGGCAGCCATCAAATTCACCGTCTTCACAGACAACAACCCCCTAACCCACTTGGACACTGCTAAATTGGGTGCCATGGAGCAACGTTGGGTAGTCCGGCTAGCAAACTATGATTTCACTGTCAAGTACCGGGCCGGCCGCAAGAATGGCAACGCAGATGCTCTGTCAAGGATGCCTCACCTAGCAGACGAGGGTGAAGATGTGGATGACCTTGAAGGGATCGAACTGCCAGCGTTCCATCGCCGTGGAGCCAACCAATGCCAGCAGTCACACACCAGCCACCAAGAAGCGATCCTGAATCCGCTACCTCACTACAACTGGGGAGAGACTCAAGAGAATGATCCAGCGGTTGGTTTGGTGAAGATGCTGATCACTCAACCTGGCGCCAGCCTTGATTCAGAAGCCTCGCCTGAGGCACATCACCTGTGGAGAGAGAGGGGTCGATTGTTTATCCACCAAGACAAACTCTACAGGAGCATCACCAACCCGAAAACGCATGAGAAGGTGTGGCAGGTGGTTGTGCCACAGAAGTATGCTCGGATGGTGCTAGAAGCCTATTACAATGGCGCAGGCCACTTTGGTTGGAAGAAGTTGGAGGCACTCCTCAAGGAGAGATTCTACTGGGTGGGCATGAGAGCTGCCCTGGAGAAGTGGTGTAGAGACTGCGGCCCCTGCAACCTCAGAAGAAAAGACAATCACAGTCAGAGAGCACCGCTCCAGCCAATCCAAACCTAACAACCCATGGAATTAGTGGCCCTGGACCATGTAAAGTTGGCGCCCAGCAGACAGGGCTACACCTATGCCCTCACCATGGTTGATCATTACTCCAGGTTCCTGGTGGTAGTACCAGTCAAGGACTTGACAGGCCAGACTGCAGCCAGAGCTTTCCAAGCCCATTTCTGCAGACCACATGGCTACCTAGACCAAGTGCTCACTGACCAGGGCTCGGCCTTTGAAGCTGAGGTGTTCCAGGAGTTTTGTAACTTTTATGGCTGCAAGAAGATCCATACCACACCCTACCATCCTCAGACCAATGGCATGTGCGAGAAGATGAATCACATTGTTCTCGACCTCCTGAAGACTCTACCACTAGAATAAAGGTGTCAGTGGCCAGAGAAGCTGCCTGACCTGGTGGACATGTATAACATATATCCCTGTGAGTTCCACGAACTGCACACCGGCATATCTGATGAGGGCCAGACCTGTAATCACTGCCAGTGGATCTGGAAATGGGAATTGAGACCCTCGAAGACCCTCTACAAGGTGCCGACTGGGATTCCACCCGCTAGGCCCAGTACAAGAGAGTACAAGAGTGTGAGGAGCGAAGCTTGACCCAGCAGCAAGAGAGACAAGAAAAACCCTACAATCAAAATGCACCTGCTGCTCCTTTGACACCTGGAGAAGTGGTACTCAAGAGAAAGAGGAGAAATCACAAACTCGATAACCACTGGGAAGCAGAACCCTACACCGTGTTACACCGTGTTACCGTCAACACTTAGCCATGAGAAGACATGCCTCATAAGCAAAGATGGAGGAAAGACGACAGCTGTGGTTTCCAGAGACCACCTTAAGAGGTGCCCTGAACAGCTAAGAATCCCTGAGGAAGTCCCCAACTCTTCGCCAGTCGAAGAACAAAGGGAGAAGATGATCCACACTGTACTTGGTGATTTCCCTGCAAGTTGGCCTCAATACAATGGAGCCATTGTAATCCCAGTGATCACCTTCCCTCAACCCAGAGAAGAAGTTAGAGGACCAGAAGAACCTGTTCAGAGCCTAAAAGAGCCGGGTGTAGCCGAACCAGAAGACCATACACAGGTATCAGCACCCAGTACACCCATCATTCACATTGAGACACATACACCGGGCGGGAGGGCACGACCTCAGATAGGTGACAGCATAGTACCGCGTAGGTCAAACCGCAGCAACCTTGGTCAGCTCCCACTACGGTATAAAAAAAGTATAGTTTAAAATGTTTTATGAAAGGTAAAGTAACGTTTAAGTAAAATGTGCCCGCAAGGACTTTTGCGTGAACTGTAGCAACAAGTGAACAAGTCCTGCACCGCCTGCCCTCAGATTACCTCCAAGTTCAGTGGCTCACGTGCTGATGACTGCCATGTAGCGCTGGTTTGCAGGCGCAGCGTGCTGGTCGGTATTGAGCAGCTAGGAGATCCAACAACAGGAAGTTGTCCACCAGTGGACCCGTAGAAGTCTGGCTTACAGACGAAACGGCCGTCGTCCTTTGGAGGGACTCGCATCCTAGTCACCTCCCGCATTTTTATCTGCACCGATGAAAAGAACGCTTGAATAAAAAAGAAATTGTTTGGCATAGCAGCTGTTTGCGGTCGATTTTTCATCTTCCTGTTGTTGGATCACTTTTGCGTGAACTCTTCAAATATTTTTAGCACCAGGTTATGTGCACTTTACATGGACCACAGGTTATGAACTGGCTATAACCACAAACTCTCGCAGTGTACATAGCTACCCCAGTGGTACCAACCTCAGAGTGTGCCTGTTGATGGGGCATGGCTCTGCACTACCAAGGGGACAGGCCTGTTTATGAGGCCTGCTCTCCAGCACAAAGAAACGAAGCAGGTAGGAATGTTTACGGGGCCTACCCTACGCCACCAGGACAAAGAGGACTGTCGACCAGAATGGTCTGCGGCGGACCAGACCGGTTAGGCGCCACTGAGTACTGCACCCATGCTGGGACAGTACTTCCAGGTAATCCTAAGGGCCAGAATGAGGTGTGTACGCACAGACACATAGCAACCAGTTCTCCCACACCAGTAGATGGAACCCTTGGGTAGTCTCCGGAGCGGGCTAGCCTTCAAATCTTGTCAAGAGGTGGAGCGGAGGGGCTGGGAGCTAAAGTGCAGAGGTTGTCAGGAAAGGAGGAGAGCCAGTGTGGTGGTGGTGAGCGGCGGTCGCAAGGTGGATACGCGCGCTCACACTAGTCAGTCCCTGCACGGGGTAGTAGCCGTCTGCGGGGGAGAAGGGTCACCTGGTCAAGACAGAGAGAGGTGTGCCTGGTGACTAGGCCCGCACGGGGTACAGGTCCCCAGAGCAGACTCCAGTTTAACTATCTGCTAAACCTGCCGGTGAGGGGAACTACATGTACCTCACCAACCTCACAGAGTCCGAGCCTCAGCAGCAACGCAGGGACCCATAAGGGGACAGAGCCTGGAGCCATCTCACTTGGTCTACGCTGACGGCAAACGGGCCAAACACAGGGGAGAAAAGGCAGTAGCGACTCCCTGGATAGACCCCCATGGTACTCCACGTCAGGGGGTTATCCGACCATAGAGTGCTAGGAAGACGAGCTAACAGGTTACCCTCAGACTGACCCGAAGGAGCCCCTGGTCCTACCTGGTTCATCACAGCAACGCCCGGGTCAGCTCACCGCAACATCTGAAGTGAGTAAAAACCAGTTAAAAGACTTTTGGACTCAGCCTGTGTTGTTCCGGTACCTGCTACCCTGCTCACCCGAGCCCCTGGGGCCTGCCTCACTCACAGGAGGCTACATCATCTGGCTGCAGACCCCATCAGTCCCAGACGCTCGTAAAATCTGCAGTGGCGGTCATTCACATCCCTGACCGCAAGCCGTGAGTGGCGTCACGACACATACAAAACTGACATTACCTGTTTGCCATATTGAATAAGCACTGTGGCGTTCCTGAAGAGGATCAGCATCCCTGGGACATCGCAGGTACTCTTAACGACTAGTGATCAGTGAGCACTACCATGCTCTGGTGCTCGGTACTCATAACTTCTAGTGATGAGCAAGCACTACTATGCTCGGGTGCTCAGTACTCGTGACTTCTAGTGATGAGCGAGCACTACAATGCTCTGGTGCTCAGTACTTGTAACTAGTGATGAGCGATAGTGATGAGCAAGTATGCTTGTTACTACTCGGTACTCGCACGAGTATCAATGTACTCGGACTACTCGGCGGGGACCGAGTAATCTCGCGATACTCGTGCTGTACTCGTAGTCTTCATGTTGGCGCTCTTTTTACAGCCATCCCTTATGCAGGGATTGGCTGGCAGACCACTGCAATGCCACAGCCCTGTTGTGGAATTGCAGTGATTGGCCAGCCCGCACAGCGTGACCGTGCCTTTAGCCCGACACTTCCCCGCTCGGCTACGGCCCCTCCCGCACTCCACACCGCGTGTATATATATATGCACGCTTACACACACACGCACGTTTTTTTTTTTAATTTACAGTTTTATGGTTTCTACATGCTGCCGGGGGTCATTTCAGAAAAATACTCGGGTCTCCCATAGGATAACATTGGGCTCGGTGCTCGGGCCGAGTACACGAGTATTTTGAGATGCTCGGCCCGAGCCTCGAGCTCCCGAGCATTTTAGTACTCGCTCATCACTAATGAGCGAGCACTACCATGCTATGGTGCTCAGTACTCGGAACTTCTAGTGATGAGCGAGCACTACCATGCGCGGGTGCTCAGTTCTCGTAACTAGTGATGAGCGAGCACTACCATGCTCGGGTGCTCAGTACTCGGAACTTCTAGTGATGAGTGAGCACTACCATGTTCGGGTGCTCATTACTCATAATTTCTAGTGATGAGCGAGCACTACCATGCTCGGGTACTCAGTACTCGTACCTTCTAGTGATGAGTGAGCACTACCATGCTTGGTAGTTGTACAAACTAGATTGTATGCTCCGAGTATAATGAAAGTCAATGGGAAATGCGAGCATTTTTCTGAAAGATGTTATGGACAATGCTTGAGTTTCCCATTGACTTCCATTATACACGTTACTCATGTTGATCCCGATTTTTCCAGAGAAATGCTCGAGTTTGCTATTGACTTCCATTATACAGGGCGGGTCATAAGTATGGATACACCCTGGGTGGACCATAAGTATGGATACACCCTGATAAAAAAAAGAATAAAGTTGAATTCAAAATGACAGCTTTGCAGATGGCTGCCATGGACGTCACCTGGCCTCAAATGTTTTGCCCCTCCCATGTACTAACATGCCACAAACTGTAAAGTGATATCAGCAATCACTTCCATTATCAGGTTGTATCCATACTTATGGCCCACCCTGTACTTGATACCTGAGCCGAGCCTGTCCCAGCGCCCCCTGCTCATTTCGAGTACTGAACATGGTAGTGCTCACTCATCACTAGTAGTGATTTCAGAAAAAGCAGGAAAGCTACCAAATTAGTCATTTTAAACCAGGAGCGTGTCCCTGCAAGTCTTCCCGCTCTAGTTTTTTCTGTGTGTTCCATTCCTGGTTTTAGTTTGCAAATACTGATGTTTTACACTAAATTTTAAACAATGTTATAAATTCATGGATGATAAAATCTACAGTGTAAATTGATGCTGCGGATTTAATATCTGCAACATGTTCGTTAAAGCTGTGACCTTTCATTAATTATTTAACCCTTTGCCAAGGCACAGCCATTTATAGTCACGTTGTTAATCATTTGGTGCATTTCTTCACCAGGTGGTGGTTGTACTGTGCATTAATCCTTGAACAGCTGCCTACTAAATATATGTTGTCAGCTGCAAGCCAAGATAAAAGTCATTAAAGGAGGATGCTATAAGTCACTTTACTAATGTAAAGCAGAAGAGATCAATCTCAGGTTACTAAATACAAAGTTTACTCACATCATATGGTGAATTCAAACTGCAGTCTACACAATTGCACAGTGTATAGTGCTGTAACAGCTGATCAATATGGGTGCCCAGTGTATTCAAGCAAAATGCCACTGCTCAATGCACGGAGCTGTAACAGCTGATCAATATGGTTGCTCGCATTAATACCGCTTCCCAAAAACTAAGACCTACCCCAAAAATAAGCCCTAGTAGGATTTTTTTGGGCTTTTTTGAGTATGCTTAAAATACAAGCCTTACTCCAAAAATAATCCCTAGTTACGGTTCATTCAGCAAGTGTCCAAAGTTTAGAAAAAAAAAACACAGCAGGACTCTTCATCAAAGAAAGCAGACCCCCCCCTCAAAAAAAATATTGCACTCACCAGACCCCAAGTAATTACAGTTTGCAAGTGCTGATGGTGGAATGGCTCTCACACAGAGATCTGTATCGCTGTAAGGTCCCTTGCCGGTCTAGGTGCATTGAATTGCAGCTTTTACAAACAGATCGGGTACCAGTATCACTCCGCACGAGTGCTTTAAGTCACCAGGTGGAGCTAAACCACTGTAGGACCTGACAGGGATGCAGATTTGTATGTGAGAGCCCATTCACTTGCCAACTCTTAATTTCTTGGGATGTGGTAACTGCGAATCTTTTAGGGGGTGTCTGCTTTCTTTTGGGGGTACACTTAGCCATACATAGAGAATAATAAATATAAGCAGGTAATTTAAACCTTTGTAAATATGGTATGTACCCACCATACCCACCACTATAGGGTTGGTTCTGCACCATGAGAATAGCAGGTCAGATAAGAAAATGTGCATCTGAACCAGTAATAGGGTTAACACAAAATGTTGATGCATCAGAATATGATGACTATTATCTATATATATAATTGCCTTACTCTGTCTGTCTGTCTGTCTTGCTCCAAAATTGTGTCCTTACGGTGACACAAAGCTGATTGGCCGCTGGGCTCGCCATGGCCCCGCCCCCCGCACGGATTGGCCGCTCGCCTCGCCTTGGCTCCGCCCCCCCACGGATTGGTCGCTCGCCTCGGCCTGGCCCCGCCCTCCGCATGGATTGCCCGTTCGCCTCGGCCCTCCGCACGCATCGCCAGACATAACCTTGCGATGCTGGGATCGTGACGGAGCCGGTGAACGCTGGTAACCATTATACACATCGGGTAACTAAGGTCCCTTAGTTACCTGATGTGTATCATAGTTACCAGTGTACACCGGCTCTGTCACGATCCCAGCAGCGCCAGACATAACCTTGCGATGCTGGGATCTTGACGGAGCCGGTGAACGCTGGTAACCATTATACACATCGGGTAACTAAGGTCCCTTAGTTACCCGATGTGTATCATAGTTACCAGTGTACACCGGCTCCGTCAGGATCCCAGCAGCGCCAGACATAACCTTGCGATGCTGGGATCGTGACGGAGCCCGTGAACGCTGATAACCATTATACACATCGGGTAACTAAGGTCCCTTAGTTACCCGATGTGTATCATAGTTACCAGCATACACCGGCTCCAGGTACACATGTGCAGGGAGCCGGCATTATACTCCTCTCCCCCCAGGACTACTCCTCCTATTATAGTCCTCCTATTATACTCCTCTCTGAGTATAATAGGAGAACTATTATAGCATGGGGGATGTAGCACGATGGGGGATGTAGCACGATGGGGGGTGCGCAGCATGGGGGATGTAGCACGATGGGGAGTGCACAGCATGGGGGATGTAGCACGATGGGGAGTGCGCAGCATGGGGGATGTAGCACGATGGGGAGTGCGCAGCATGGCGGATGGAGCACGATGGGGGGTACGCAGCATGGGGGATATAGCACGATGGAGAGTGCGCAGCATGGGGGATGTAGCACGATGGGGAGTGCGTAGCATGGGGGATGGAGCACGATGGGGAGTGCGCAGCATGGAGGATGGAGCACGATGGGGAGTGCGCAGCATGGGGGATGGAGCACGATGGGGAGTGTGCAGCATGTGGGATGGAGCACGATGGGGGGTGCGCAGCATGGGGGATAGAGCACGATGGGGGGTGGGCAGCATAGGGGATGGAGCACGATGGGGAATGCGCAGCATAGGGGATGGAGCACGATGGGGGGTGGGCAGCATGGGGGATGGGGCACGATGGGGGGTGCGCAGCATGGGGGATGGAGCACGATGGGAGGTGCACACCTCCCCCCAACACACACACACACAACACACCACACACACACTGGGAACCACAAACACCGCCATACACAGACACCCACACACACAGACAACGCCGCACACACACAACACCCAACACACAAACACCGCGGCATACATAAATATACGCACATACCGCACGAAACACATTGCACAAAACATACCTCCCCCCAAAACATACCACACCCACACAAACCGCGCAACACACACAGACACAACGCTAGAGACACACAGCGCACCACAAACAACGCAACACGCGCAACACACATACAACACCGCTCTCACCCCCCGCCACACCCAGACAACACCCAGAACATGTACAGCGCCCTACACAAACACTTGGTAACTACACACAACAACATCTATATATATATAACAAAAATCATACATAAACTACACAATACGTAAATTCTAGAATACCCGATGCGTAGAATCGGGCCACCTTCTAGTATTTTAATAAATGTTGATTTTTTTTTGTTTAAGAATAAATGTGGATTGTAGTTCCATGGGAAAAATATAAGACATCCCCTAAAAATAAGCCCTAGCACATCATTCAGAGCAAAATATAATATAAGGCCTTCTACCCACGGGACTTTTTTCATGTTTTTTTCCTTGCTTTTTTTAGCCGATAAAAAGCAAGGAAAATGCATCCCAGCAAAGTCTATGAGCATCGTGACGTGTTGTGCCCACAGTGCTTCTTTTCTCCTTGCTTTTTTTGTTGCTGAAAAAAGAAGCGACATGTCAATTGTTTCTGCTTTTTTCCCTATCTCAATACATAAGAAGAAGCATAAAAAGAAGCGTGAAAAAAAGCATGAAAAAAACCATGAAAGTGTGGCGCCCCTGAGGCTCTGGTCCCCACAGGGTACTGAACCTCAATTAAGGTGCGGTATCTATCTCAGGTAAGGGTGGGTTAATCACCGGTGTTCCACATTCACACACTACATACAGCTTAGGAGCCTTCACACAGGGTGGGATGGCTCAGGGTAGGCAGGGGGGTGGCCATCACGATCATGGGACTTTCCTGGTCACTGAAGCCAGCCACCTGGGGGGCAGGTTCCACCTGGGGGTAGAAATAGGCGCAACACACACATCAAAAACAGACCCGCCAGGACCATAGTTCTGGCAAGACATCTCTCCTTCTTTCTCAAAACACAACCAGCATTTTGAGAAAGACCACTTCTTACCGGATCTGGGATTGACCAGAGCCCATCACGGCAGTGACCAGTGTGACCGGGCTGGCAAGTGAAGTTGTGAGTAAACTACACCCTGAACCCGTGGAGACTGTGTTAGCTCGTCCTTACCGGCGCCGCCGTCCATTGCTTAGGCGCCAACCGCTATTTCCTTCCCTCTTCATCCACCCGGGGCCTGCTCCACCTGTGGGGAGCGATACCATTCCGTCTGCCTTAACACCCGCCCTGGAGAGGAATCCTGCAGTGGCGGCTACTCCTGGCCTCATACCACAGATGGCGTCACAACACGCTTTCCCAAATACCCTGCTTCCCCCACTATTTACTGTACACCTCGGGGCAACGGAACCGGGCAGGACCACCTGTGACATCGCCTGACCCGACATGAAATGGCCCGGCAACGAGTAGGTTAACCACCTTCCCCTTGGGGCGCTACAAAAGCATGAAAAGAAGCACGAAATAAAGCATGAAAAAAGCAAGAAAAGAGGCACAAAAACAGCTTTTTTTGTGCTGGAAAAAAAGTGCTGTGGGCACATAGCCTAGTCTTGGCCAACCTTTTTAACAGGATTTAGAGAAATGATTTAGAGCAGCCACATGGACCTTATAATTTTTTGAAGAGTGTTCTACGTGTATTGGTTGAAAATTGAATTCATAGGCTTTGCCGAATTTTCTAAAAGGCTTCGATTTGCGGCAAATCACTATACTGCAAAGCCTTTAATTGCCAGAACAATATATGTATAACATTATGAGGGATGCATAGAACCCCT
Source organism: Anomaloglossus baeobatrachus (assembly GCF_048569485.1). Lineage (NCBI taxonomy): Eukaryota > Metazoa > Chordata > Amphibia > Anura > Aromobatidae > Anomaloglossus > Anomaloglossus baeobatrachus. The sequence goes on along the minus strand of NC_134356.1, from coordinate 218,961,538 downwards.
TTTGAGCTCTGTTATGTAAACACCACTTTTTTAATGTCCAAGTGACCTCAATCTATCTGGCAAGGTGTGAATGGAAGGAGAGCGGTGGTAACCAGCAGCCTATTAAGCACATACTTGCAGTTTCAGACATTTAAGCTACTTAAATTATATAAATGATACAAAAATTATCCCATTGGGCCAGATGCCTGCCTCGCTGGTGTTCATACACATAAGGAACAAGCCTAAGGCTAAGTTCACACTTCCGTTGTTTTGCATCAGTCACAATCCGTAGCCTTGAGGAATTACGGTATCCTGCAAAATATTTTGCAGGAATCCTGTTTTTCCCCATAGACTTCTATTAGTGACGGATTGCGACTGATGATGCTGCGTTGCATCCGCTGCGTCGCGGTCAGTCGTTTTTTAACTGACCGCCGGGCGGGAGCAACGCAGCCTGTAACGTTTTTTGAGCAGCGCGATCCGTAGGATTTTTCTGCGCATGCTCGCTCTGGCTCCCTGCCCCCGTAACCAGGATAAACATCGGGTAACCAAGCAATGCGCTTTGGTTAGTTACCCGATATTTACAGTGGTTACGGGTGCAGGGAGCCCGCGTTAAGCTGGTATCCAAGATAAATATCGGGTAACCAAGCAAAAAGTGCTTTGCTTATACCCGATATTTACCCTGGATACAGTGTGCAAGGAGGCCGACACTTCACCACTCGGATCTGCCCCCTCCCGCACTCCGCATGTGTACAGACACTCACACACACTCACACACTCACTCACACACTCACTTGTCCCCAGCCCTGCAGTCCCCGCGGCACTGAAGTCCTCAGCTCCACGGCCCCGCTTGGCTCCGCCCCCTCGCGCTCCACCCCCTCGCGCACTCCGCATGTACACATGCATGTAGACACACACACACAGACACTCACTCTCCTGTCCCTAGCCATGCAGACCGCGGCACTGACATCCTCAGCTCCGCCCCCCGAACTCCGCCCCCAGCACACAACGGAGTCCGACAATGAAATTCTTTCTTTGTCATCCGTTGTCATCCGTTGTACAACGCATCAGTCACATGCGTCAAGCAACGCATGTGACTGATGCAAAACAACGGAAGTGTGAACTTAGCCTTAGTTTCATACAGGGACTGTAAAAATGAATCCTGCCTTGGGAGTATCAAGAACTTTGCTCTTGTTAAATGAAGCAGTGATAGTTTTTTCACAAGCCATCCAAAAATTATTTCTCTATTTAGGGATCTGCAATAAGTTTGCTATTCGCAAAATGATTAAGCATTTACAAAGGCTTTTTATCAAGCTGGTCAAAAATTATCCCTTTTTTAGGGTGCAGAAATAGGCTAGCTGTTTTCAAAGTGAAGCATTGGCTTGTTGTCAACAAGCCTTTCAATAAATTAGCCCTATTTTGTGAACAGTTTGATGTTTCTGTACACTCAAGAGTGCATTTCGCATTAACAGTAAGTGTATCACAGTGGCAGCCATGAGATGTGTGGATGTGCAGTGGCAGCTTGAGAAGCAACATGGTGGAGAATTAGGACAGGCTAGGTAGGGAGATCTGTCCCTCACACTTGGAGGCACCTTTTTATTGTTAATATTTTATTTTTAAATTTGCAATAAAGATTGTTAATTATTAATATGGCCTGTTGTCACTATCTACTTGGCATGGTTCACCTTATAGTCCTTAGAGATACTGGGATTTTTTTCATGGTAATCTATAGTGGCACTAATATATAGATGTTTGAGTTTTTTTGATCTACACATTTTTTTCCCAACATCTGGTGGGCTGGTTTCAGTGGATCTCCAGACTTTCTTCCCTTGCGGATGCAATGTTCCTTCTTAAGACGCAACTAATAAAAATCTTGATTTCCTGATGAGGTCTCCCCTTGTAATGGCTGACTCCATTAAATTTGTTCAAACCTTCATGCTATCTCATGTCTCCCTAAAATCCTGTATGTCTAAGTCAGAGAATATTAGCACTAGTGGGATGTCACTCTCTTTTGCCCCATTTTGGCTAAAGTACTTAGAATGTCTGCTAATCACAGGATTCTATAGTTTGAGCCCAAGACTAGCGTTCTTAGTTGTAGATGGACTCTGTTTCCCCCTCCAATAGCGCACGTATACGCTTTAATTACAGGGCCCCCCTTCCATCTGAATTCACAGTCACTCAATTTAATGCTAGGGCTGTGGAGGTCACATTTCCTAAGGCTTCAGCCCTTTTCATGTTATTCTACGTTTAGGGCACAAAAGCGTTCAATTTTGTGAAACTTCCATTGCACTTGGAAGGCTTTTTTTGTGGTTAAGAATCCGACAAGGTCACTGCAAGGTTTCTCTCCTTTCTGGTTTTCGTCTCTCTTTGCAGTCTGGTCTTGAGCCAGGTTTGGCTGTTAGGTCCCTTTTAAGCCAGGTCTCTGCCTTGATCATCCTTTTCCAGAGGAAACTGGTTTCCAAGTTTCAAGTCAAGACGCCCTCCAGAGTGTGGCAAACGTGATGCCATTGTATCATTCCTCGGGATCCACAGTACCTCAACTAGGTTTTAATTGACCTTCAATCCACTCTTTTCGAACAGCTCAGGAACATTTCTCCACTCCTGCTTTCTTGATATCTTCCATCATTCAAGACTTAGAGCTGACAGCTCTTGGCTGGTACCCTCCATATCTTGTCCTTCATCTGGACAACTTGTCTTGCGTGTGGTCCTCTCCTATCTTCCCAAGGTGGTTGTTTCCTTTCAATTTTGTCGGAAAATTGGCCTTCGCTGTAGTTTTTTTTATTTCTAAAAAAAACTACAGCCTTTTATTTCTATTTATCAAGGGAATCTAACTTTCTTGTTGCCCATGGTTAGGGTAGCATGACTCTAACAGCAAATTCTTATTACTGCCAATTAAACTTTACACATCACAAATATGTTGTATTAGTAAAAAAGTTTTAAATGTATTTTTAATCTTAGTAAGAAGAAAACAAAAATGTTTCTCTAAACCAAGTTGATGTTGTTGACTGAACTTGGTTCAAAAGTCTCTGAAAAAAAAGTCTACAGTCAGTCTATATTCTCTTGCAATGCTCGTGCTGGTCTGCGGTTACGTTACCGCCTGTATGTCATATACATACTTGTGGTTACATGACAACTAGACTCCCGTGATTATTTTCAATTAATGTCTATTGAGAAAAGTCAAACCAGACTAGTTGGAACATGACCGCATGTGTACATGTCGCATACTCATGGTAACTTGACCGGACATTATCATGATTCAGCAATTTTCAGTCATATAGTGCAACTGCAGATTTTTATCCCAAGCCTTGACAAACCCCTTTAATCCTCAGTAGTGAAGAGTGAACATGCTTGGCACTGCTCGTTACTTGATTGAGCATCAGGGTACTCTTGTACTTGTGGAGCCGAGTATCACGGGTGCTCGGATGTTTCATCCATGAAACAACAACCACATTGTACAGGCGTGCTTCACTGAATGATGAGTGCAGGCACCCCAAGGAGAGCCATTCACAGTCTCTGAATGACTCTCACTGGGGTTAAAGCAACATTTTCAGATGTAGGGTGTCTAAAAAAACTGCCACAAAAAAACAAACTAGTCCTCCCTTCTCCCGGAAATGCTGTTTATGGCTGACTGTATGTGGGCAAAGAGATGAATTGCCCAATAATTGACTTCCATTATACTCCTTACTCGAGGTGAGCACTTTCACAGAGTCTGACGTACTCGACTCGAAGACCGAGCCTTTTAGTGCTTGTCCATCACTAATCCTCAATGCATCTTCTACCTAGCAGTTGGTCATGTACTAAGCTCAAGCCTGCTCAATAACCTGTCAGAACTGATTTATGTGAATAACTTTGGGTCTACATAAAATCTTCCCTTTTTAATGTAATAAAATAGACTCACTTTAACAAGACGTGTCTAGAATAAAGAGAAAGCATTGCATTAAGGCATGCTTTAATTGTAGACGTCTATGTACAGATCAAAGTCACTTGCAGCCTCTGATCTTGTATCATGGGTTTAAATATCATGTAGGACTCTACGAGATTAAACATCTGACATCTAACCTAAAAACGGAAAACTGTAGTTAAGATCTGACAATCGATAATATTTTTGGGCATGTGATGAAATAGTTCCGGTGTTTTTTTTCAGTAGGATACAGATATAGCTAAGCCTGGTTTCTGCTCATCCTGCCAAGTTTTGTAGACACCCACTGTGATCTACTGTCTCAGATCTTCATCCGTGTGCAGCTGCTGGTGACAAGTGGGTACTTGCTCTAGCAAGCTCTGTAATTCACATGGCGAAATGAAATGAAACTAGACATCTTGTTGTTTTAATGAGAACACTACAAATGAGTAAATTCTACAAGTCATGAGGACAAAAGTTCAGTGAATCAGGAGAACACGTCACATGCATTTTGATCCTTGTCCATTCTTGCCCGCTAAACTTGTCAGCGCCGAAAAAGAAATTATATTTTGATCTATTTTTCAATTTTTTTTTCAATAATGAAAAAAATCTATCATCATCTACATGACTGCGACCTGCCAGGGCTCACTTTCCACACATATACTGATCTACTTTGTAAGGACCACCAATAAGTTCAGCAGAAGTCTTTACCAAAAAATAATGACATAGATTACTCTAATGAGCTCCATTGTATTATCTAGATAGTAAGTCTTGAGGTCGTCCATTTTTACAAGGACTATCATCAGTGGCATAACTAGAGTCTGATGGGCGTCAGTGCAAAGTTTGATCCAGGGGCCCCTCCTAGGGCCGTTCCAGCATTCTGCCCCCCCCATCCCCATAATTGTTTAGCAATCTGCCCCTATCCTGGGTCACTTCCTGGTAAATATGTCCCCCATCTTGACTATATGCTGGTATATATGTCCCCATCATGGCCCATCCTATATACTGTATATCCCAATCATGCCCCCATCCTGGTAAATGTCTACTTCCTGGCAACTATGATCTTCCAGCGCACCGCACACAAAGAAAAAAACGAAATGATTATACTCACCTTCCTGCCATTAACCCGGTGTCATCCTCTGGCACTAGCATGCTGGCAAATAACCAGTATTTAAGCAGCGCAGTGCATGACATCATTGTCATGCACGCCCACTTACAGCGCTGTCAGCTGTGTCAGAATAGTCACTGCTCCCCATGCCCAGGTTTATGGGCATGGGGAGCAGAAAATATTCATAGCCTTAAATGGCGGCTGGCACATCTTAGTGTTGGGACCCGACAGGTCTCTGTGCTACAATATATTTCAGCTGGATGCGTGCCCTCGGACGCACATCCAGCTGAAATAGGTACTGGGGTCGGCCAGCCCCCTACATCCCCGATCGCGATTGTTACGGCCCTGACATGCTTTTTATTCAACATCACAGTTCTCTTTTTACATCTCATTCAGAATATACCTTTTCTTACCATTGTACCTCAGATTAAGGCCTGATTCAGTCGGATGTCTGCAAGTCTGTTTTCATGCAGGAAAAAAAAAAAAAAAATTTCATCCATTTTGTCAGTTACCATTCCTATTTCAGTTTTTTTACATCCTGATAACATGTTGTTTTTACATGATTAATTTAATAAAAGGGCAAAATGCAGCTTCCCAAGTTAAAGGGAACCTGTCACGTCCCCTACAACACTTTATGCCCAAATTTGCTCCCTAACCAGTCCTGTATAATGATATTCACTAATATAAATGTTTAATTATATATGTTTAATTATAGGTTTCATTTTTCTAATAAAACAAAAAACAAACAAAAAAAACCCCAAAAAACAAAAACTACTATGCTAAATCAGGGCTTTGACTTGTCGCAGGGGCGTTAGTCCCCCAGATTAGTTGTCCCTTTTTCCAATGTATTGGGCCAGTCACTGCCAGTTCCGGGAAATCTTGCGCATGCGCGCAGCTCATTTTGGCCGCATTAGTGCACCTTTGAAGCTGAGTGTATGCTCCCTGGTTTCATTAGGCGCACTGCACATGAAGGGAGGTTCAGAAGACTGCGCAGGTAAATTTCTTCTAAACTTCCAGTTATGCACAGTGCGCCTAATAAAGCCGGGAAGCGTATGTGATGCCCTGGGCAAGCCAGGGGTCACAGGTCAAGACACCACCACACACCCCACATTCCCTGCAGGCACACCAAGGTCAGAACACAAATCCTTGTTGCCTTCCTCCAGGGGCTGATGTCCACACCAGGGGGTGGGCCAGGTGGTTGGCTCCGCCCACCGAGGAGTTCACAGCCCTGGAGGCGGGAAAACCAGGCAGTTTAGTTTGAGAGTTGAAGGAAGTGGTAGAGGAGCAAGTGAAAGGAGTAAAGTGAAGGAGAAAGTGACAGCAACAGAGCCTGAAGTTGGTCCGGGTGTGTGCCCCGGACTGAGACAGCAAGGTTGGCAGACTGTGATGACCGTCTGCAGCAGTGGCCTATTGGAGTCTACCGTAAGGACCGTGGACGGGTGGTGGCCCGGCGGTACCGGACCGGTACACAAAGAAGCCAGCACCATTGGCAGGGGCCTTTCGGATCCCGGCAAGGCTTGGAGTCGCTGTACAATTTGCCAAATCCGTCAGTGAAGGGGTCCTCCGGGTCTCCCAACAGCCAAAGTCCCGATTGAAGGCAACCGTCCAACCATATTGGAGAGACACCGCCACCGCCAAGGCACCAGTTTCTCAGGGCAAGCGCCTGCGGGCAAAGGAGGGGCTCCTCCGGCTCATATCCAAGCTGGGGAGCGGGTTACCGGTGGGAATCCATCGCTACCAACAACTGTATCTAGGTGCAGGGAAGAGACAGTCACCGCTAACTTGCAGGGAACATTACACCGCAGCCGTCCGAGGGACCCGTCCAACCAGCCGTTTGTTTACCGTGAACTGTGTCTTCATCCTTGGGCTGAGTGAGTACCTCCGTGCCATGCGGCACAGCGCTGCCCCTGCGTCCCTGCCCCATAACCCGCCTGTCAACCATCCTAACTCCCCATCATCGGGCCCCGGGACCACCAACCCCCCTACCCACGGAGGGGAGGGCCAACATCTAGCTGCTCCATACCACCACTCCCGGGATCCCCATACAGAGCAGCGGTGGTGTCCACACAATCACCACAACCGTGGGTGGCGTCACGGACAATAAATCCCCAAAACCAAACATCCCCTTTTCACTCATGGGCGAGGAGCGCCGCTCGAGTCCCTGGGATCCGGCCCATCGCTCGAGCCACAGAGCAGCAGCGGCCGCGGCAGCAGCGGAAGCCGGACCCCGAGCAGTGGGAGAGCGCGGCGTCCCCTCCTCCGCCCGCGACAACTTGGCGTCACGAACAGGATCTTACCGCTCTGCCGTCTGGTAGAGGTGCGTCTTGTTACCGCCGGAGGTGTCCGGCCAGAAAATTTCAGAAGCCGCCATCTTTGGCGCGAAAAGTTCCCGCTCGAGTGTCTCCTCGAGTAGTGGAGGCGCGAAGGCCAAAACCCTGCCCCGATAGAGGAGGAGCCGGAAAAAGGCTAAGGGGGACGAAATGGCGGCTGGACGCATGTAGCCGCGGCTATAAAAGCAGGGACGCCAGGACTCTGCAGCCATCTTGTTCCTGGGAGAAGCCGCCAGCAGCATGTGGATGCCGTCCCGAAGCACCGTAGCCCCCGCGCCGGGAACCGCGGCGTGGGTGGAAATCCGGACCGCGCAGCTCTACCAGAGGCTGCAGGTCAAGATGCAACTCCTCATGGAGGAGTGGGAGACCGACATGGCGGACGTCATAGCGACCGTGCGGAGACGTGAGGAGGAAGCTGCAGAAGGGAGGGTGAGTGACCCACGCCCCGATGCCCTTGAAGGGCTGGTCATCGCGGCTGCGGGACCCGGTCTAAACCCTCTCACCCTGCTGCCTCCCTCGCCACCCGTCCCGGAAGCTGTGACCCCGCCACTAGGCCCGCTGCCACCGCAACCGGTAGCAATACCCAGCATGCCCGCCCCGGCGGGCCGACCTGCAGCCGGAGCCAGTAGCCGCCCGGAGGTGCTGCCGTGGAAAGCCCCGAAGCCCGAACTGGAGGCGCCCCCCGAGAAGTCCCCCGAGCCGGAGCCGATAGCCCGCTCCGTGCCGAAGGCCCAGCAAAGGAAAGCCCCTGTGCCCATCCCCCACACCTCGGCTGAGGTTGCGCCGGGTTGCTGCTGCAAGGCGGCGTCCAAGGCCAAGACGCCGCGGGACCTGCCGCCCAGATCCCTGACAGTGGGCAGCGTCCAAAATGTCCCGTGGGGCCCGACCCGTGCGCCGGAGCTCGCAGCAGCGCCGTACTTGGACAGGGAGCCGGTACCGTTGGGCCTGGAAATTGAGGACAGGGAGAGGAAGAAGGCGGAGTTGGTGGCCCGTGCAATCCGTGAAAAAGAGAATCTCCGTCAAGCAACTTTCCGTGTCCGGGGCCCGTTGTATGAAGGGCAGGTGAGGCGGTTTGATGTCCGCCGGGGCTATGGATTCATTTACGAACCGGGCCTGGAAGCCGAAGTGTTCATAGCCCGGCGGGATGTGAATGCCCATCTCCCGGAGGAGCACCCAGGTCGTAACCTGATGCCGGGCGACTTGGTGCAGTACACCCGGCACTGTGGGGAGAGGGGGTGGTTTGCGCTGGATGCAAAGCTGAGGGGCAGCCAGGAGGCCTGTGTGAGCGCTGCACCCCTTCCCCAAAGTAATGCCGAGGACTCTGAGTAGGGCAGCGGAGCACCGTTGTCACAGTCCCCGTTGGGACCAGCACTGTGTTTGTTTAAAAGTTTAAAAGTTTATGAGAAAATGAAAATGATTACCGAACAGTAACCGGATTGTCTGCATCCGTGATTTGCAACCGGCCGTTGCCGGCACCGTTGTCCCCGTGGGGACCGCTCAAAGTTGCGTAAGGGACTCCTTATGGACAAGCCCGTGAACTTGCAGGGCAACCACAAACGTTAGTGGCTTGTAAATAAAATGTTTGTTACCGCTGCCACCGTACCGCCTCCGGAGAGGCAGATTGGAGGGAGGGCCCGCAGTGGAGCAGGCTGGGGCCCAGCCACCACAGGAACCGGTGGCTACCTTCTGGAGGGGAAGGACAGATCCCACTCGGGTAATTGGTTCAGGACTGGGGTCAAGGGGTGCTGCCTGTTTCTTAGGGGCAGCATCAGGGCCAGGTTACTTGGGTGGGAGAGAGCGGCAGCAGCAACCGTTTAAAATGTTACCGTAACGTTTAAGAAAAAGTGCCTCCCGTTGTGGGATGATGTTAATATAATTGTATGTGTTACCGTTTTCTATCTTTTCAGAAAAAAAAAAAAAAAAGGAAAATAAAACCGGTGTTGGACGGGCAGCCCGAGGATGGTCTGCGTTTTGCTAAGGGGGAATGTGACGCCCTGGGCAAGCCAGGGGTCACAGGTCAAGACACCACCACACACCCCACATTCCCTGCAGGCACACCAAGGTCAGAACACAAATCCTTGTTGCCTTCCTCCAGGGGCTGATGTCCACACCAGGGGGTGGGCCAGGCGGTTGGCTCCGCCCACCGAGGAGTTCACAGCCCTGGAGGCGGGAAAACCAGGCAGTTTAGTTTGAGAGTTGAAGGAAGTGGTAGAGGAGCAAGTGAAAGGAGTGAAGTGAAGGAGAAAGTGACAGCAACAGAGCCTGAAGCTGGTCCGGGTGTGTGCCCCGGACTGAGACAGCAAGGTTGGCAGACGGTGGTGACCGTCTGCAGGAGTGGCCTATTGGAGTCTACCGTAAGGACCGTGGACGGGTGGTGGCCCGGCGGTACCGGACCGGTACACAAAGAAGCCAGCACCATTGGCAGGGGCCTTTCGGATCCCGGCAAGGCTTGGAGTCGCCGTACAATTTGCCAAATCCGTCAGTGAAGGGGACCTCCGGGTCTCCGACCAGCCAAAGTCCCGATTGAAGGCAACCGTCCAACCATATTGGAGAGACACCGCCACCGCCAAGGCACCAGTTTCTCAGGGCCAGCGCCTGCGGGCAAAAGAGGGGCTCCTCCAGCTCATATCCAAGCTGGGGAGCGGGTTACCGGTGGGAATCCATCGCTACCAACAACCGTATCTAGGTGCAGGGAAGAGACAGTCACCGCTAACTTGCAGGGAACATCTACACCGCAGCCGTCCGAGGGACCCGTCCAACCAGCCGTTTGTTTACCGTGAACTGTGTCTTCATCCTTGGGCTGAGTGAGTACCTCCGTGCCGTGCGGCACAGCGCTGCCCCTGCGTCCCTGCACCTCCACAGGCCCCTTAACCCGCCTGTCAACCATCCTAACTCCCCATCATCGGGCCCCGGGACCACCAACCCCCCTACCCAGGGGAGGGCCAACATCTAGCTGCTCCATACCACAACTCCCGGGATCCCCATACAGAGCAGCGGTGGTGTCCACACAATCACCACAACCGTGGGTAGCGTCACGGACAATAAATCCCCAAAACCAAACATCCCCTTTTCACTCACGGGCGAGGAGCGCCGCTCGAGTCCCCGGGATCCGGCCCATCGCTCGAGCCACCGAGCAGCAGCGGCCGCGGCAGCAGCGGCAGCCGGACCCCGAGCAGTGGGAGAGCGTGGCGTCCCCTCCTCCGCCCGCGACACGTACACCCAGCTTCTGAAGATTTTCAGGAGCTGGAGGGGACGTTGTCTCGTGAAAATCTTGTTATCACACTCACAGGGGCATGATAATACGGAAAAAGGACAGACTAGTCTGGAGAAACAACATCCCTACGACTAGTCAAGGCTCTAATTAGCATAGGGACAACAAGGTTTATAAGTCGTTTTTATAAACATTCATATTAGTGAACAGTGTTATACAGGGGTGGTTAGGCAGGGAATATGGGCGACCTGGTCAGGCACCACTGAGTACTGCACCAATGCTGGGTGAGTGCAAACAGGTAATACATAGTGGCCAGGTCTCACACACCTTTGACAGGACCTCTGAGCAGACCCAGGAGGGGGCGTGCCTCCACATCCAATCAAGGGGTGCGGTAGAGAGGCTGGAAGCTAGGTTGCAGCAGCAGTCAGTAAAAGGAGCTGGAGGTAGCCAGTCTGAAGTGGAGACGCAGGAGAGCGGATACGCTTGTCAGACCCTGCACGTGTAGTAAAGTGAACCCCAGCACTCAAATGAAGACAAAAAGAGGAAGTATGCATAAGTGAATTATTGACTGACACACTGCAAAGGGAACCCAACCAGAGCAACAGCACCAACGTTTCGGCATAGAGCCTTTCTCAAGGTTGTTGCATCACTGGTCAGAGTAAGGAAACACGGGTCTCGAAGGACAATCGGAGGTTTTGCAAATAGAGGTAAGGTTCCACACGTTTTGCAGAGTGTGCTCATAGGTGGAGGGGTGACAGGATCACAATGTGAGGTAAATGGACGCCTGCAGTGGAGGTCCGGAGCTGGCACAAATGGCAGGGAGAGTAGCTGCAGCGTATTCTTTATCCCCTAAGCACCTATAGTGTGTGTGGTAGAGTCTGTAATCTCTAAATATTGCCTGCATGTGTAGTGGCTGTTGGCGGGGGAGAACGGTGACCAGAAGTTGGACAGAAAGACGCTAAGGAAGTCAGCTGGTCGTGTACGGAGATCTCTGGTGGCTAGGCACGCATGGGGAACAGGTCCCTAGAGCCAGACATCCATTTAGTGGTCTGCTAAACCTGCCGGTGGGGTGGACAACAAGTCCCACACAAACCAAAACAGAGTCCGAGCATCAGCAGCAACGAGGGGGCCCATAAGGAGGATCGAGCCTGGAGCCATCTTCCTTGGTCCACGCTGCCAGCAAATGGGCCAGAAAGGGGAGAAAAGGCAGCAAGCGACTTCCCTGGATAAATCCCACTTTAAGTCAGGGATTGTCCGAAACAAGAAGTGCTAGGAAGGCGAGCTAACGGTTACCCTCTCTTGGTGTATCTCAGCATCGCCCAGGTACCACTTGAAGCATTTAAAAGGGAGTAAAAACCAGTTGCAAGGCACTTTGGACTGAGACTGAATTATTCTGCGACCTGTTGTTCTACACACATACACCGGAGCCCCTGAAGCCAGCCTCACTCTCGGGAGGCCACACCATACGACTGCAGATTCCATCAGCCCCAGACGCTCGTTAAAACTGCAGTGGCGGTCACCCATAACCCTGACCGCAAACCGAGAGTGGCGTCACGACTCAGATGTAAATAACCGGACATACCTGATGCCAGAGAGGATCCCTCAGAGAAGTCCTTGCGGCGTCCCTGGAGGTGGAGCAGTGTCCCTGAGGCGACCGCCGTGGCGGTGGGTGACTCAAGATCAATGCTGCCGGGTTGGAGGGCATGGGGGACCTGACTGGTTCCCTTTAAATACCTGCTCTCAACTTGAAAAGTCAATCCACTCTGGAGCAAATCTCTACCAAGTATGAACACACACTGTGCAACTTATACAAGAAAAGCTATCAGTTTCTCAGCAAACTAATCATATCTTCATCTTACAGTTTGCTAAAGGCACATTAGAAAATTAAAATGGTTACTTGCTATAGGCATATCTTAAAGGATTTGGACACTCTGGAATGTTTTTGTTCCCTTAAAGGGAACCTGACATCAGAAAATCATTACTATAATTTAGCCCCACGCTCTTGCAGGCAAGTACATGATAATTACAATGGTGTTTGTAGGTAAACTATATGTTTTGTGGTTTTGTTATAATTATAAAATTTAAAACTTCCCTTCGTGAGTGTGAAACCATTAACCAGAGTCATTGGCGGTATTGTATCTTGGCCAAGTCAGTGGGTCCTTGATTGATTGCTCATGGCAGAGGCATTCTTAGCCTGGATCCTGCAAATGTATACGCTGGATTTCAATGATATATATGGTGATGTCACCAAAGTAAATGGGATTTACCAAATTAAAAAAAAATAAAAAAAATAAATAGATGACTGTCCGAATACTATACCGCCCTGATGACTCTGCGTAATGGATTTGCACGCAAACATATAGTTGCCTGCATGGGGTTAGATTGATGGGCGATTGTCTGATGTCAGGCTTCCTTGAAATACATATTTTGGGCTAAACAATTTCTGCAGTTGGGTTGTGTTGATAATTTTGCACCGTTTGCCTTCTATAGCTTGCGTATCTATTCCTTGCCTTCTATAGCTTGCCATCTATACCTTACTATCTATACCTTGCCTTCTATAGCTTGCGTATCTATTCCATGCCTTCTATAGCTTGCGTATCTATACCTTGCCTTCTATAGCTTGCGTATCTATACATTGCCTTCTATAGTTTGCGTATCTATACCTTGCCTTCTATAGCTTGCGTATCTATACCTTGCCTTCTATAGCTTGCGTATCTATTCCTTGCCTTCTATAGCTTGCGTATCTATTCCTTGCCTTCTATAGCTTGCGTATCTATTCCTTGCCTTCTATAGCTTGCGTATCTATTCCTTCTTGCGTATCAATACCTTGCCTTCTATAGCTTGCGTATCTATACCTTGCCTTCTATAGCTTGCATATCTATACCTTGCCTATCTATACCTTGCCTTCTATAGCTTGCATATCTATACCTTGTCTTCTATAGCTTGCGTATCTATACCTTGCCTTCTATAGCTTGCGTATCTATACCTTGCCTTCTATAGCTTGCGTATCTATACCTTGCCTTCTATAGCTTGCATATCAATACCTTGCCTTCTATAGCTTGCGTATCTATACCTTGCCTTCTATAGCTTGCGTATCTATTCCATGCCTTCTATAGCTTGCGTATCTATTCCATGCCTTCTATAGCTTGCGTATCTATACCTTGCCTTCTATAGCTTGCGTATCTATACCTTGCCTTCTATAGCTTGCGTATCTATACCTTGCCTTCTATAGCTTGAGTATCTATACCATGCCTTCTATAGCTTGCGTATCTATTCCTTGCCTTCTATAGCTTGCGTATCTATTCCTTGCCTTCTATAGCTTACGTATCTATTCCTTGCCTTCCATAGCTTGCGTATCTATTCCTTCTTGCGTATCAATACCTTGCCTTCTATAGCTTGCGTATCTATACCTTGCCTTCTATAGCTTGCATATCTATACCTTGCCTTCTATAGCTTGCGTATCAATACCTTGCCTTCTATAGCTTGCGTATCTATACCTTGCCTTCTATAGCTTGCGTATCTATTCCTTCTTGCGTATCAATACCTTGCCTTCTATAGCTTGCGTATCTATACCTTGCCTTCTATAGCTTGCGTATCTATACCTTGCCTTCTATAGCTTGCGTATATATACCTTGCCTTCTATAGCTTGCGTATCAATACCTTGCCTTCTATAGCTTGCGCATCTATTCCTTGCCTTCTATAGCTTGCGTATCAATACCTTGCCTTCTATAGCTTGCGTATCTATACCTTGCCTTCTATAGCTTGCGTATCAATACCTTGCCTTCTATAGCTTGCGTATCTATACCTTGCCTTCTATAGCTTGCGTATCAATACCTTGCCTTCTATAGCTTGCGTATCTATACCTTGCCTTCTATAGCTTGCGTATCTATACCTTGCCTTCTATAAATGCGTATCTATTCTTTGCCTTCTATAGCTTGCATATCTATTCCTTGCCTTCTATAGCTTTGCCTTCTGCGTTGCGTATTGTTGGCATAGAAAGAGTTAACTGAGGTTCTATCAGCGAGCTTGTTCTAATGCTAGCGTTTAAAACTCTTCTCTTTATTCTTCTGTATAAATTAACATATCTACAATTAAATACGGAAGAAAAATTGTGATGTCAGGCTCTTTTACCAGTTTCAAAGAAGACTGTTCAATTCCTTGGGAAGTACAGTACACAATTTAGAGTAAAACCACAAAATCACAACTCTTGAGACGTTACAAATAAAAAACAAAAATCAATTTATTTTCATCTGAATTATTCACATTCCAAATTTTGAACATGTTAAAAAAATAAATCACAAAAATACATAATAAGCCACACAATGTGCGACATTTGTCATTGTGTAGGCAAGTCTTTTTGTAGTCGTGGTCACTAAAATGCACAGTAACAGACATTAACATTTACTAGGTCTTATATAAACAGCACCATGTTCCCCTCTTCAGGAAATAGGTTTGTTATTGAGGAGGTTGGCCAGAACCTCAGGTTTTTCAATAATCCACTAAAATGACACAATTAGAAATTTGTTGACAGAGGACCCATCAGCTGTCCCGACAGGTCTGCTTTAGCAAATGCATTTTCCATAAATTATTAATCCTGGTACATTGTTTTTTGAGAATTTCCATTATCATACTGTTCTGCTCTTCTTGGAAATAAATGAATAAATAAATAGACAACTGCTTTTAAATGTCTTTTTTGTCAAATCAGGGTTCATCCTACACCTTCTAACACAGTCCATTCAATGATGTGGACTACAACTCTTGGATGGAAAACAAAATAAATTGCCACTTAAAGGGGTTGTCCCGAGGACAAAATACATTTTAATCAAATGTTGCTGTGCTGAAATAATCTTATACATGTGCCCCTGTTATGTACTGTGTAATTGCCGTGTCTGACTGTACAGGGACATGGTGTGATCATATCAAAGCTACTGGGCAGGGGAGGAAGTAAAGAGTACAGGACAGCATGGGACCGGATCCGATTCTTTTTGGGAGGTAAAACATGTCCATGCCTTTGTTAAAGCAATGTTTTACCTCAAAGACAGATTTAGGATCCCATGCTGTAATGTCTGAATACTTTTTACACTTCCTCCCTGGTCCAGCAGATGTGGTACGATCAGACCATCTTCCTGTAAGGTCAGACACGGCCATTACACAGTACAGAGCAGAGACACATATACAAAATTATAATCGCAGCACAGGAACATTTTTTTTTTCCCCATCCAATTGTGGAACTTATTTTTATTCCAAGAGCTATTGTTTAAAAGCAAACTTGTTCGTTGGACAACCCCTTTAAGGTTTACGGGGCTTGAATGATTTAGGAGATTAATTTGCAAACATTTGAAGGGGTTAGTCACTAACAAAAAAAAAAAAAGTACGCTTTGTTTTCCTGGACTTATTAATATGCGTGCATTACATGTTCTCCTCCAATACTTGTTAGTCTTGTCCACAAAATGGTATCTGATGGACGCACATGTCACCAGACTTGCGCCTCCTTCAATGGAAAAAAGACTGGACATGTGAAAGCCATTTTTCTATTAGCGGATAGATGGACTGGTTTGGTCACATGCTTCTCACTCAGCAGCCATTTTGAAAACAAGTGTACTGTGAACAAAGCTGAGGTCCGGTAAGTGCCACAGAATCATGTCTTCACGTCATGAGAACCAAAAGGGGTCTAGAAACCACAGGAATATGGGAGCAATGTCATATTCGGCAGCAGAGAATTCGCCCTAAGAAGTAGGAATCTGATGAGAAATAAGACTGTGTGGACACACTCTATAAAGGGGAATTATGCCAGGCTGTCAATTTATTCACATATTTCTAGTAGGCATAAAACAGAAGCATAGGACTACACCAAGTTCACAGAAAAGCTACTGATGAAGACAATGGTTCACAACGAAAGATATTAAAAAAGGAGCGGGCGGCTCTCCTGGCATATCAAAAACATCCTTAAAACTATCTTCCATTCGATAGAGTGAAAAAAATATAAGAAGTCCAGATACTTTGGCTGTGTCACCAATTTTCACTTACGTCCCTGGTGTTTGGGACATATACCTTTACACTGCTGTGACCGGTCCTGTAGAACCAGTTTGTGAATTGTAGAACACTTTAAGCAGAGCTAAAAAAAGGTTAAGAGGAACCACCTTCCATCAAACAAGCAAACTGTACCTGGTCCTTTTTGACCAGTAAAGCTAGACATCTCAGATCATGATTCGCCACATCAATATTCAACAAGACCAAAGAGTTTATTGGCCCAAACCTCAAATTCCAGCCAATTATTAAATAACATTTGACAGGTTAAAGGTTTAAAAGCTCCTACAAATATAGGTTTGTCTTCACACCTCTAAAAAAAAGCAACATTTCCTAAAGCCTCAATAGACACAATCTGCAGTCATCGATAAAGTGCTGCAAGTAGCCAACACTCAACCAGAGGTTTCCAGCACACCGCTGTTTTCTACTCATGGACTAATCTCCTCCAACAATAGTTGGCACGTCATACCGAAAACTAAAGATCTGATAGGTGATGTCAACATCTGTCAACTTAGGTCACCAACCATGGCTTACTGGCAAAAAAAGGTTTCATGGCCAAATGATAGTGACCCGGAGAAGGATCTGGCGTCTCCGTACCACAAAAGACCGTTTCCTTAGAAAGCAATATTTCCTTCTTTGTGAGATTTATCTCACATCGTCTAAACGAATAAATAAACAGATGATCTCTCCCTATGTCCAGCGCATGTTTAGCTCACAAAATACTGCGTACTCCATTTCATGTGGTCTCAAATGGGTCCATAGTGTCCATCCAAAGTGAGGGGGTAATTGGTGACTGAACAGGAGTAGGTCTAATTTCTAGAATCTGTCTCTCAAGAGCCTGATTGCGATGATACATTTCTAGATAGCTTGTCTGGATCTCCTTCTGGTACCTTAGCACTTTATCTTTTTCCTCTTTCCATATTTTCCTTTCATTCTCAAAATTCAGCATCTGTGCTTCATTCTGACGTCTCTCCAGCATCAATTCGGCCTTCAGTCTCTCTAAATCTGAAGCGTCTGTACACTTGGAGTCATCTAAACTAGAGATATTTCCTTGCGTGCTTGTCGGACCTTTTTCCTTGGAAACCTCCAAAGCCTGAAGACGAACTCTTAAGTCTGTAGACTCTCTGTCTTTCTCTCTTGCCATTGCTGTTGCTTCTCGAAGTTGCGTCTTCATCAAGAATACTTCACCCATCTTTTGTGTAATCTCAGCTTGACAGTCTCTAAGCTTTTGTTTCAGGAGAGAAATCTCACCAGCCTTCTGAGAAATCTACAAAATGAAATGAACAAGAATTATTAAGTGTATTGGTAGAAGTTCAAAAATATTTCTAGTAACTAGAATATAGAAAAGTGTCTCTCTCTGTGAAGGATCCTTTCTGGTTAGATGCCCTCTAGGCGTTCGTGTCACACAGTTGGAAGGTCGCAGGTTTCACACAAGTTATACGGTGCACAGGCCTTTCTAAGGATGTACAGAGAAATTTTAGGATGAAATTAGATAATATTTTAACCCAGGGACTGAAGAGTATATGGACCTTTTGAGGTCTAATAAAGTGGCTGTAATGGAATCTCCTTACTACTTCGGAGGTGGAAATCAGCCCCTCCTTATCTGTAGGGCCCCTGGGCAGCTGCACCAATGGAAAGTCTGCCTCTGTTTTTACCCCTTCCGGACCCAGCTACTGTTCACCTTTCTGACCAGGCTAGATTTTTTAAAAATTTGACGTGTCATTTAATATGGTCATAATTTTAGAATGCTTCTTCCAAGCCCAGCAATTCTGAGAATTTTTTTTCATAACACATTGTACTTTACTTGTACTTTTATGTTAGTGGTAAATGTGGGTCAATATATGATATATGAAAATAAATTTGCCAAACATTTTGAAAAATTAGCAAATTTTCAAACTCTGAATTTGCATGTCTTTAAACAAGATCATACCATGTAAAATAGTTAGAAAAATAAATACCATTTCCCACATGTCTACTTTACATCAGCAGTATTTTTGATACATCCTGGTTTTTTTTTCTTTTAGGTTATTAGAAGGCTTAAAAAATTAGCAGCAATTTTTCATCAATATTAACAGTGTAATTATCTGCCAGGAGATGCAGAAATTTCTGGAGCCAAATGCGCAACGCACACACACAGCCTAATCTGGTAATCCGAAAGAGTTCACCTGAGGTCACACCTGAGGTACTGTGGGAACCAACAGCTGTGACCTTAGTTGAACTCAATGATGTCACCGCTCTTACAGCTGCGGCTCCATCAGTGTGTCCCGCCGGCCCAAGTGATCGGTCACGTTTTCTAATGTAACCACGCACTGCACTCTCTGTCATGCACACTACACCAGTTTGAAGCCGGGATGCATACACCCAACTTCATAGTGCGCATGACCGGACGTCCGGGAACTTCCGATCATGCACACAGACGAAAACCAGTATCGGCCGCGGTGACATTTCGTTGATCAACCATGCCTATGATGCTGCACGTTCATTAGCATGTTAGCACGCCCACAGGGTCAAGCTTAGGCGGGCTGACTAGTCAAGGGAACTAACGCCCTTGTGACAAGTTCCTGCGCTCATTAGCATATCCAAGGATCTTTAGAAATACTTTTTCTAAAGATCTCTATGTTGGTTACTACAGGCTGACACTGCTAGGCAGGGATTAGCAATATGCATCCAGAACCGTTCTAGATTCTTAGTGCATACAGGACCTGACAGGTTCCCTTTAAACATGTTGGTATGGTCTACAATCTATGGTGAGGTCCAGGCGTCTCTAAATTCAGATTAATGATGCCCCCATAGAAAATGATTGGAAACTATGGAATAAAGGACAGATCTATATGGTTTTTCTGTCTTCCTGAATGGTTTCTATAACTTTTGACAGTAGCAGTTAATAAAGAGCACAAGTGGCACCAATGATATGCCAAGATAAGTGGAGGTTGACATTATGATTTTTATCACTGTTACCTGGCTCTAAAGGTCCAGTCACACTAAACAACTTACCAGCGATCCCAACAACGATAGGGATCGCTGGTAAGTTGCAAGGAGGTTGCTGGTGAGATGTCACACTGCGACGCTCCAGCGATCCCACCAGCAACCTGACCTGGCAGGGATCGCTGGAGCGTCGCTACACGAGTTGCTGGTGAGCTCACCAGCAACCAGTGACCAACCCCCAGCGCCGCGTGGAAGATGCTGCGCTTGGTAACTAAGGTAAATATCGGGTAACCAACCCGATATTTACCTTGGTTACCAGCGCACGCAGCTACACGTGCAGAGAGCAGGGAGCAGCGCACACCGCTTAGCGCTGGCTCCCTGCTCTCCTAGCTACAGCACACATCGGGTTAATTAACCCGGTGTGCTGCAGCTACATGTGCACAGAGCAGGGAGCAGCGCACAATGCTTAGCGCTGGCTCCTTGCTCTCCTAGCTACAGCACACATCGGGTTAATTAACCCGATGTGTCCTGCAGCTACATGTGCAGAGAGCAGGAGCCGGCACAAACAGTGAGAGCGGCGGAGGCTGGTAACAAAGGTAAATATCGGGTAACCAAGGACAGGGCTTCTTGGCTACCCGATGTTTACTGTGGTTACCAGCCTCCGCAGAAGCCGGCTCCTGCTGCCTGCACATTTAGTTGTTGCTCTGTCGCTGTCACACACAGCGATCTGTGCTTCACAGCAGGACAGCAACAACTAAAAAATGGCCCAGGACATTCAGCAACAACCAACTACCTCACAGCAGGGGCCAGGTTGTTGCTGGATGTCACACACAGCAACATCGCTAGCAACATCACTGCTACGTCACAAAAGTTGTTCGTTAGCAGCGATGTTGCTAGCGATGTTGCTTGGTGTGACGGGGCCTTTAGGCTAGCATGATGTAACAGGAGCTTGGCTTAATAGAACTAGACTTTGCACCACAAAGAACATAATTGTCCCAATAGTGACCCAGCCCTTCCCTAAAAACCATTAAAAATTAACCTTTATTCTAATCGTATAACCTATGTGAATATACAGTCAAGCATCAATAAGATTTAAAACTATTCTCTGTTGTCCAGAATTTGAGGCTTAAAATATTTATGAAAATCACTGACTTAGTTATTCTTTTTTAAATCAGATACATTTTTATTGCATTTTAAAACTTTCATAAATATAACAACAAATTGTGAGGGTAGTCCTCACACATACCTCACCTCCCCTCCCCCCCACCCTCTTCCGGTCGACAGTCTCACCCCTCTACTCTCTGCATCCCTCTTTATTCACATAATGACCTGCCCTCCTTATTTCTCAGCCACTGCTATCTTTCCTTTCCTACCTATAGTCTAAATATCCTATCTTTCAGTAGATCAAATGACGCTAATCCTGGAAAGTCCAGCCACTTGCTCCAGATCTTCTCCTATTGAGTTCTCCTTCCCCTTTTAATATAAACATTTTTCTCCATATAAATAATATAATTCACTTTTTGAACAAATTCCTTACGTGTCGGTGCTTTTACTGACTTATTCAGTAGGCTAAAGAAGAGCTAGTCGACACTACCATCAGCAAACTATAGTGGCCAAGGGGAAACCTTTGTCAGCCCTATTTGTCAACCACCACAACATATATTACCGCTTCTTTATACTTCTGTACACATTGAACATAAAACAGCTAAACCTGACCACATGCTATTGACCAAACATTCGCTTAGCCGATAGCTTTTCTTCCCACCTTCACCATAACCATGCTCCTTCCACTTAGGATTCTGCTAAATTAGTAAAAAAAAAAAAAATGCCAAACCTGCCATATGCTACAGCTTTTCCATGGGAACAATGTCTAACCCTTTCCCTCCTTCGTTTATATAAATTCTTTTGTACCCGATTTGAAATTATATTATAATATTATAATAATATATATATATGTATATATATATATATATATATATATATATATATATATATATATATATATATATACACACACACATACACACATACATACATACATACATACATACATACATACATATATATATATATGTGTATATATATATATATATATATATATATATATATATATATATATATATATGTGTATATATATATATATATATATATATATATATATATATATATATGTGTATATATATATATATATATATATATATATATATATATATATATATATATATATATATATATATATATATATATATATATATATATATATATATATATATGTATATATACACACACACATATACATACATATACATACACACACACACACACACACACACACACACACACACACACACACACACACACACACACACACATACACATATTATATATATATATATATATATATATATATATATATATATATATATATATATACACATACACACACACACACATACACATACATACATACATATACATATACACATACATACACATATATATACACACACACATACACACACACACACACACTATATGCAGCAACCCAATAGCTTGATACTATCAAGATATAAAGGCAGAGAGGACTCTGATGGACCTATCTAGGGTTGTACAAGATCAATCTTCCTACAGAGCATTCATCCATCAAGTCACCATGGCTCGAGATAGAGCTAAAAGCTGTTAAAAATCAGGTACAAAAGAAAATGTTAATAATGAATAATAGAGACAATATGATTATAATATTACGTCACAATAAATTCTCCTACCTCCCATTTTGACTCTTCAAGTTTCGGACTAAGGTTTTCAGCCTGGGTCGGCTGTTTTTGTCTTAACTGCTCACACTCCGATTTCACAGAGCCGAGTTCCTCATGAAGACGCTTTTTCTCCTGCTGGACTTTATAAAGTTGTAGCTGTAAGGCTCGTTGGCCGCGCAGTGCCTGCTGAGAGATTTGCTGCAGCTTGGCTATGTACATCTGTTTTAATTCATCAAGTTCTTCCATCCAAAGACGACGCTTGTCTTCAAATACCTGCAATGTAGGTAGATTGATATCAGGACGTTTATTAATATAGCTTGCATATACACATTTATAAAACATAAACCTGCGTGAAATCATAGAAAAACTCATCAACTATGGCCAATATTGAGGCAAGGGTGAAAGTGGTATTTATCTATCGCAGCAGATTGATGGATAGGCCAAATAAAAACGCAGGCTATTCCTCAAGGTGTGAATGAGCCCTCAGATTAATGTGGTCACCTCTTAAAACAATGGTCAAAATGATGCACTGCTCTTGCATATACAGTCTGACAGTGGATGACTGCTGAAGATGCAGTATGCAGGCTACATAATATTCAACAGATCAAGTATTCTGAAACGTTCATTCTCAAGCAGCCCTCTGACTCACCTGAGTAAAAGGATCATCTTTGTCACTTGTACTCCTTCGGAGCTGTCTTAGCTCCATACCCTTTTCATTTAGCCTTTCTTCCAGCTGACGGGCTACATCTTCTACAGACTGAGAGTACTCATATGGAGGAGGAGGTTCCCCAGAACATTGTAGACGACTCAAAGTTGCCATACTCTTGCAGGATAGCGGCTTCTTCTCTCCAGATACCATATCTCGTACCCCTCTGGATGCTCTGTCTAATGACCCACCAATATGATTAATATGTCCAGTGGAAGCACTGATCTGACCACGTGCAACACTAAACCCTGGACTATAAGTGTTGTAGCTGTTGATGGAGTTTTGCCTGGAATCAGACAAGCTCTCATTCTCTTCATTTTCACTATCCTGCTGGTTTATATGATGAATGTTGTTTGACTTGAGTGGCCCACGACGAGGAGGACTGTTCAGGCTGCCTAATGTGTTCAGGCTGCCATTGCTTTTGGATAACTTCTGCCCACCTGAGGAACATAAACTCTGCGTGGACACAAAGTTCTTAGCATTTGAAGGCTTCAATGCAGATTGCCCAAAGCGAGACTGAAAAAACAAAAATGTATAAGCTTCAGGTTGAAGTTATGACAATTGTAATGACTGTCTTACTCTATGACTATATAAACATTTCCTACCCAACATCATGTCCTAGTTTTGTAATGCTAATTATTAAAAGGTTTTTTTTTATATTATCTTATGCACTATATTATGGGAGTGGCTATGCTGATTTAAAGGGAATCTGTCAGGTGATTTTGTAGTACAATAATAATGTTATCTTTTAATAGGGCTTAAGGAACCTTTCAGAATCAGTAACGTTTATAGCTTTTCCTCTTCTTGTTATCTTGTTGAAAGCTCTGCAGAATTCACTATTATGTAGTAACTACTCAAGCATATGTAAATACAAACTACATATCACTGCTTCCTCCAACCTCCTCTGAGTGCTGGCATCAGTGTTTTGCACTACTGCCCTCAACCATACTCCCTCCCACCTCTCAGCAGTGATAGTGACCACACTGGAAGGTGGGAGCAGTGAATATGCAAATTGTATTTACATACACTTGACTAGGGTGCAGGAGACACTGAACTTTTCAGAGCTTACAACAAGATAACTGGATAACCGAACTATAAAACGTAGGGGTGCTTCACACACAGCGAGCTGATCCTGAAAGGTCTCCTTAAGCCCTATTTAAGGAGAACATTAGTATTGTACTACAAAAATCACTTGAATGGTTCCCTGTAATTATTTCATTATAGCTCACGCTCACAATCACAATCATGTAAATAAAATAGTGTAAAAAATAAATCAGAAAATAAAAATAAAAAATTATTAATTCAGCATGCTTGTGACCATATTCAGGAACATAACATAGTATAACTAAATTATAAATATATATTTTATATTACAAAAATAGAACAAAAAACAGTCGCACTCTGCAATAACCCAAAAATACACTATCTAATGAAGAAATTGGAGGTATTTAGAATATTAAAATGGCCATTATCATACTAGCCCACCACCACTCTACGGCACCCTCCTTTGCTGGGTCCTACGCTACACTGCATCTTTCTGGGCTTCTTAAAAACCTACACAAGATCAGCAGGTGACCACAAGAGGCTAATGAACATGGCGGGGGTTGGAGTGCAGAGCCAGTCAGACAGGGCATCACTCCACATTAAATATAAGGAAAAAAGAATGAAATCAGGGTTTCCCAGCCGGTCCACATTGGGAGGTGCTGCCAGTCCAGTTTGAAGCCAGGCAAGTACCGGCATGGAATATAATATAATATAATATAATATAATATATTTATAAAAAAATGTGTGTATATGTGTTTATATGTGTTTGTGTAATATATATATATATATATATATATTTATTTATTTATTACACACACACAGTTCTACCAGCAGAACATCAAACAGAAGAAAGAACTAATCGGTAAAGGATACATCCCCCAACCTCATTATCTAATAGCATAATTTAGGGTTGCTTCCGCATCTTGACATGTCCGTGGATCTTTAAAGTGTCCCATTAATTCCTGTATATTTTCACTGATTATACTCCTGATTATAGTCCTTATTAGCAATAAAATGCTAATCAGTGAAAATATACAGGAATAAAATATGAGGGGGCCAAATACCACTTTTTCAGTTCTAAAAAAGACAGGATTAGGAGCAGAGGAGTGACAGTAAGCAGGTCTCCTCCATTAGTGTAGCACACCACTTTTATGCTTTAAATATGTTATACATATACTTAAAATGGCAGGAATGGAAAGCCAGAAAGACAATTCAATATTAAAGACTGAACTGAATTAGTCTGTGTGAAATTAGAGGCAATTACCTTTTCAAAACGTCCCCTTTCTGGAAGCGAGCTTTTGCTAAAGTCTGTCCCTCGGCGCTCTTTGTGGTACAGAACTGGATAGTCATTCTCTCCGCCATCCACGCTTCGTTCTCTGCGGAATACCAGCCCTGAGGACAGCTTCTTGCCAGTTTTGCCTTCTTTCTTTGTGATACTCAGATAGTTGAGCAGCTCTCGTTGATTTAGACCCTTCTTGAAGATATTTCCAGGGTTGTGTGAATCCGAGAGAGGCTTGAAGTCTAAGTTAATGTCATCTGCGGAGAACTCATGTTTCTCTATCAGGCTGCTCACACTACCCATGTTGCACCTGTAAGAAACGTCTGAGTTGAAAGATCGGAGATGATGGTTCCTAGCGTCACAGGACAGGCTGAACGTTTGTGCAGCTGCCATGGAGAATTAACAAATGTCTTGACGATTCTGTAAAAAGAAATGTACTTTGTTAGCCAGAAGTTTGCAGCACTTGTCGTTTCTATTTATAGCAGTGATTGTAGTGGCACCGGTCACTTAATATGATATACTGATCATGGATGGATCAAGTTGTGGAAGTTGCATAGTATTGCGTATAAATACTCTTCTGAGCTAAAATAGAACAACGCTAGGACTGATCCCTGTTTAACCCCCACAGATCTTCCAGCCTCTACAGATCCATCTCATTGACACTGAAAACCATAAAATTTTACCGATGAATTTCAAACCCTTGACTTTTTAAGAAACTGAAGTTTAATTGGTCTGAATTAGAACTCTTAGTAGTTAAAAAACCTAGAGCTAAAACATAACCATGCATATCATTTTTTGATCAGTTCAGCTGATCAGTCCATCAGATCATTTTTACAAGTGACCTAGCCGCTAGTATGCCAGATTTAAAGGGAACCGGTCACCAGGATTTTCCTTTAGAAGCTGTGGTCACCACCAGTAAGCTTATATATACAGTATTCTAGTATGCTGTATGTAAGTGCCCAGGCCGCTCTTTAGAATGTAAAAAAGTTTTTTATTATACTCACCTAAGGGGCGGTCCGGTCAATTGGGTGTCTCTGCTCTCGGTCCGGCGCCTCCTCATCTTGTACAATCTTCTTCCTCCTTCCCAGCCCCATGTGGATGAAAAGGCCTATGTCATCCCCACATAGTCCACCATTGCGCTCATGCGTACTTTGATATGCCCGGCCTGTAATGTGCAGGCGCGAGGAAAGGTCAAAGAATGCGCACTTTGATCTGCCCTCAGCTGGGCAAATCAGAGTGCAGAGGAGCACAATGGCAGACTGTGTGGATGACATAGGACGCGTCATTCACACGGGGCTGGGAAGGAGGACAGCGACTGCACAAGATGGAGGTGCCAGTCCGAGAGCAGAAACGCCCATCGGACTGATCCGCCAACTAGGTGAGTATAATAAAGGTCTTTTTTACATTCTACAGAGTGGCCTGGGCTCTTATATACAGTACTAGAAGGTGGCCCGATTCTACGCATCGGGTATTCTAGAATTTACGTATTGTGTAGTTCATGTATGATTTTTGTTATATATATAGATGTTGTTGTGTGTAGTTACCAAGTGTTTGTGTAGG